>NC_058080.1:197779351-198080167 GCF_014858855.1 Bufo gargarizans
GTTTATTGGCTGGGAATGAATGACCATATAATTATTTTTTTTATAGCATAATGTTGAATATTTGCATCATGCAGTGAGATAAGCAACCAATATAGCAATATGTCATATGCTATATATGGCCTCTACGGGTCTCACTACTTGTAGATGAATTCTACCTATTGTTCCGGGACTTATCGGTTGGCTGAGAAGATAGACACAAGTGTAATGGTGGTTTATATCTTCCTGTAATAAAGTTGCCTGGCACCATAGACTGAATGTGGTCATGGCGGACGTGCACTCAGTATAACAGATAACACACCAACTAGGCTCTGGACGAGAGACAGGGGAAGGGTCACCTCCTAGCTAATCCCTGACCACTTTCCCTGCACTGCTCAGCCCACATGCAGACCTTGAAGGTAGGCGTGATGTGTCCTCCAGCCTGGGTTGACAAAACCCTGAATTCCCTGAGATGGTGAAGTGGGGAAATAGGAGCAGCCTGCTCACACACAACTTGGATGGGATAGATGACACAAACAACCAAACTAGAAATGACACTTATCTTCCAGAGCAGGAACAGACAGCCAACCTTCCCTCCAAGCTTCCCAGACCACAATGATTAGTATAATCAGCTCAGAGCACTTAGCTGGAGGCCATTTAAACTAATGACTCCACCCAGTGCACCTGTTGTGAGGCGGATCCAGCATGGCACCAAAACAAACACTAAACTCGTGCTGATATCCTGGCCGACCTCCGCACATCGTCAGAGTGGGGCATGACAGCTGCTTAGTCATTCCTATGTACTTGCATTGAAGCTCTATACAAGTCTATGTTAGACTAAAATTTCAACATTGTTTCTGTTTAGGCTGTGCTTCTACACTCCATCCCTCCCTCTAGAAGGTTCTATTTCAGCTATAAGCTGTATTTAAAAAGTGAATTTAGAGCCGCTAGTTGTCTGCAGATAGTAACCAGTGTTTTGTAGAACAGACTCTGCTGCTCTGCAGATAAGGACCAGTGCTTAGTAGGAGAGACTCTGCCAGACTGAATACAGGACCCAAACAAGACACTGAGATGGAGATGCTGAGCCACAGACCCTGGGTTACTAACCTATTGACCAAGGAGCCAACTAGACTACTTAGACACCAACCTTGGACCACTAACCTTTCACTAGGGTACCAGTCTTCTAAGAGAGGGAGGGACAGCTAGCACAGGCCTCCAGCATCAAACCTTCTGCCTGGGAGAAGACTAGAGAAGCCTGCTCAGCACCTTGCTTGTATTGTTTTGCACTTGAGTTTCTCCAATAAAGAAGCATGCCGGTTTACTGCAAAACCTAACTTTCTAGACTTCTTTCCCATTGGGATGCCCCACGCCTTAGCATCGATCCCGGAGAGCAGCAACACATGGTGACACCTCAGTGTCTGGGGAATCCAGCAAAGTGTTGGGGACAACCCCAAACCCTACCACTGCACACTGTGGTATCTGGCACTGCCAAGGAAGTATTTTGTACTGCACTCTGGTATTTTCTTGGTGCTGCTAGGGAAGCTATTTGTGCTGTACACTGTTATTTGGCGATGCTAGGGGACCTATTTTGTTTTGCATTCTATTTGTTTAGCGCTTCTGGGCAAGCATTTTATGGTGCATTGAGGTTGGCTTTGGTAGCAATAATGTATGTGGGTGTAAGCCGTGTACCGGGGTGGGCTCCCCAGGATACAGCGAAGTTATAGACAAGAAAAGCGACACTGACACCAGCTTTATATGCAAGAACAGAAAGTTTACTTTAACAATAGTAATAACACAACAATATGAATATACACAGACTAAGCTATGCCCCTGGCTCCCAGTCACTGTCCCTGTCCGAGGGACAGGCCTAACCCGGTGGTGTACACAGCAGAGCTTGCAAGTCGTGCTGTTCCGCTAAAGAGGACACACCTAGTCGGTGGCAAACGCAGCAGAGCCTGCAAATCAAAATACTGCGCCGCAGAACAGTTCTGTCCGGCCTAGCAAAACATATAACCCTAACTATCTAATTAGGCTTAGTCTCTGTTACTTCAGGCGCCACTCAGCATAAGACGACGAGTAACCAGGTGTACTGACCTGCGTCCGTTCTAAGCCCGAGGATGCCGCTTACTCGGGATGGCTACCAAACTCTCAGCAACCGTGCGGCCTTGCTTGGTAATCAGACATCTGCCCACATGCTGTACACTGTCTTCCTTGAACAATCTCTCTTTCAAAGAGCCGGATCCAAGTAAGGGACAACAACTAGTCTCCTTCCTCTGCATGCCCATTCACTCCTGAATACTCGGAAGCCAAGATGGAATCGGATTCAGTCTCTCACAGAACATTGCTTCCACCATGTCAGATCAGCACTCCCTGGTTCACTCATAAGCAGCCTGCTTTACATATGCAAATCCCAGAGTGTGCTGGTTGTAGCTGCAAAACAGTGGCCTCTAGTGCCCGGAATGCCAAATGACAGTTTCAATACAATTTAGGCACAAACATTATACAGGAAGAGTTGTTCCACAATCTCACATGGGCTGATAGAGATTAGTCCTATTCCAGCGCTGGGAACAACTACAAGTGACATTTAAACTACATATTTGTGCTGGGGATTCATGTGTTGCAAATCTGCAGCATTGTTTTCATTACCAGCAAGGTGGATGAAATGTTAAAGGGAACCTATCAACTTTATGCTGACCTCACTGAGGACAGCATAAAGTAGTGACTGAAATCCTGATTTCAGTGGTGTGTCAATCATGAGCTAATAGTAAGTGGTTGCCGATTTAGCATCATAATCATTACAGCACAGGCCTTGAAAAGAGTCAAATCTACTTGAGAAGATTCATGGTTATTCATAATCTCCTGCTTTCCCGCCCATCTACTAATAATTGGTAGTTCTCTCCTAGAGAGAAAGGGAGAAAACGAGGTAGAAGACTGTCAGTCATCACCAGGTAGCAAAGAGAGCAGGAATTCATGAATAACCAGGACTCTTTTCAGGTGGCCCTGACTTTTTCAGGCCCAGTCTGCAATGTTTGTGAAGTTGGTTCTCGGCAACCACTGACAGACCGCTGAAATCAACTCACCTGTCTCTACTTTATTCTGCCTTTAGTATGGACAGTAGAGATGTCGCGAACATAAAATTTTCCGTTCACGAACGGCGAACTCGAATTTCCGCAGATGTTCGCGAACGTGCGAACCGCAATAGACATCAATAGAAAGGCGAATTTGAAAACCCACAGGGACTCTTTGTGGCCACAATAGTGATGGAAAACTTGTTTCAAGGGGACTAACACCTGGACTGTGGCATGCCAGAGGGGGATCTATGGCAAAACTCCAATGGAAAATTACGTAGTTGACGCAGAGTGTGGTAAGTTGAAATCGCAATGCGATTTATAGAACTTGAATTAATCGCATTGCGATTTCAAATTTCTCAAATCCGACAGTACATTCTAGCATGGAGTCGTTCCCATGGTGATGGGGACACTCAATGAGCACGGAAGTCGGCAGAAGTTCTAAGTTGAAATCGCACTGCGATTAATGCAGGTTACATTAATCGCATTGCGAATTCAACTTAGAGCTGCTGGGTTACTAATGGTTGTATTGCTAGTATATAACGAAGATTGAGAATATAGTGCTGTATTCGTTATAGTCGTCAATTCTAGCAATACAACCATTAGGAACTTAGCTCAAAGTTGAATTCGCAATGCGATTAATATAACCTGTATTAATCGCATTGTGATTACAACTTTGTGACACTGCAGCTTCAGAATTAATCTAAGATGGATGCTGTCCTTGCTTTTTGATAGGCGGTGGGAGGGTCTGGGAGGGAGGGTATGCTGATTGGCTGGAATGTGTCTGCTGACTGTGAGGTACAGGGTCAAAGTTTGCTCAATGTTGACGTATAGGAGGCGGACCGAACATCGCATATGTTCGCCCACCGCGGCGAACGCGAACATGCGATATTCGCCGGGAACTGTTCGCCGGCGAATAGTTCGGGACATCTCTAATGGACAGCATACAGTTAATGACAGGTTTCCTCTAATGAATATTATCAACATGTTGCAAAATAAAAATAAATCCATAGCATAAAATGATCTGAGGTGTAGATTTTGTATCTTAAGTTTGTCAGTTTATGCTGTGGATATCTACCATGGATTTCACTCTTTGCAACACATAGTATAACATTTATGGCAAATCTACAGTGAAATTTGCTACAACTCCACAGCAGAATTTCTGCCTCGGAAGCACAGTAAAATCTGCAGTCCAAATTCTGCTAGGAAAATTCATAAGGCTTTACCTCAAAAGTTAGTAAGTATTGTTATTGTATTAAAAAGTTTATCCCATGACTAATGTAAAAAATGAAAATCAGACATCATATAGTACATGACAAACACATGGATCCAGTGATCTCCCCATTCATTACTCTGCTAGATTTATGTCAAGCTGGCAGCTCAAGAGGAGGGTCTATTCTGCTACAGCTCAGGGGGCGTGTCTATTCTGCTACAGCTCAGGGGGCGTGTCTATTCTGCTACAGCTCAGGGGGCGTGTCTATTCTGCTGGAGCTCTCTCCTTATTACAACTCGGGAGGCAGATGAAGGATGAAACTGAGCATGTGCGGCTATCTAAGTGAGCCAGACAAAGAAATAGGAAAAAAAAAAAATGTAGGTGGCACTATACAGATACATTTTATTCAATAACTCAGTGGCTATACTAAATTTTTAATTATATGCAAGTACAAATGTACTCATATTTAGATGCTGGTTTAAAAACTGTAGAATATTTATGCCCCTTTAAGTTGATAACAGAACACCGGACTGGTATGATCTATGCACACAGAATGTGAATGATTTTAGAGATTTTGAAAGTAGTGAAAATATGATAACCAATATCAAATATGAGCACTCATTTAATTTTTACAGTCCTTTTGTGACTTGACCAAAGTCATGGCCAGAAATCATCCAATCCATTTATCCACAAGTAGAATAACTGTTTAATTCTATTGTACGAGAATAAAGCTTTAACTCCTTCAATAGTGGAGGTTTCTTCATTTTAGCGTTTTTTGTAGGACAAGTTGTATTTTCTAATGCCACCATTTATTATGGTGCACAATGTAGTGGAAAGTGGGAAAAAATTCCAAATGGATAGAATTGAAACAAAAAAAGCCATTCTGCCACAGTTTTACCAGTTTTGTCTCTACGGTGTTCCCTATGCAGTAAAACTAAATGTTGTTCTTCATTCTCTCAGTCAGTACATTTATAAAGATATCACATTTATATAGTTCTTCTAGTGTTTTAACACTGAAAAAAAAAAATATTGCCATATTCTTACCGCCATAACTTTTTTTTTTGTAGTTAGGTTTATGGAGCAGTATGGGCTCATTTTTTGTGGAACAATCTTCATTTTTATTTATACCATGTTTTATTATACCATGGAGTGTGTGTGACTTTTTGATTACATTTTATTCATTTTCTTTTGGGTAAGTGAAGCAATAAAAAAATGGTGAATCAGCTATTTAGATTTTTTTTTTATGCCATTCGCTGTATGGGATAAATATGAATGGTCCCAGAAAACTATTTAAGAGTACATTTATTAGTAATTTAACATATATATTATGCTTTTATAAAGGCCTAAATATAATTTTTATATTTTGTAGTGCAGGGATGTCAAACTCGTGGTCTTCCAGCTCTTGCAAATCTACAACTCCCAGAATGCCCTGATAGCTGTAGGAAGATAGAAGTTGACAATCATGTTCTAGTGGCTTTATTATAGCAATTCTTTTTTCTGATGGTGGATTATATTTTTAACGTGCACTCCCCTTTTCTTGAGCATTTATAAAACTTAAAGGAATTATCAAGAATTATATTTTATTTCCAGCAACTGAGATATTCCTGTACAGTGACTTGCTTAGGGTACTTTCACACTAGTATTAAAGTTTTCCGGTATTGAGTTCCGTTACAGGGGCTTAATACTGGAAAAAAACACTTCAGTTTTATCCTAATGCATTCTGAATGGAAAGCATTCCATTCAGTATTCATCAGGATATCTTCAGTTCAGTCCCTCTCACGGTATTCTGGAATACTTGCTGGAATGCCGGATCCAGCATTAATTTCCATTTCAATGCACCAAGTGTTCCGGAAAACGGATCAGGTCTCTGTTTTTATGGATGACACCGGAGAGACGGATCCGGTAATTCAATGCATTTGTCAGATGGATCCGCATCCGAATCTGGAAACAAATCCTTACCGTTTGCATACAGAGTCTCTAGATCCGGCAGGCAGTTCCGGCAACCATCTAACGAAAGTGTGAAAGTACCCTTAGTAGTTAGTAGCAGTTCATCCTCATTCCAATGAATTGGGCTGTTGCAATACTCTGTACTTTTACATACCATGAAAAAGAGTTGTCTGGGAAAATAAAACTACTCAAGAACCCATTTAGTCATTTTAAAAAGAATAATGCTGTCTATTAGATTTTACAAAATGTATTTTAGATTTGGGATCCTCTTAACTGCTGGTTGGCGCATGAGACAGAAAGCATTAATAAATAGTAAGTAGTTAGGAAGATAGAGTACACAGCCCCGTTCATTCTGTGAAAAGTCTTAGCTTTAGCCCTGAATAAACCTTTTTAATTCAAGACAGAGCACAAATATGCTACTTTCTTACTATCTATTCTATTAGTATGTGGTATTTGCAAAGACGAATATGTCAGCAGAGTACTATAACAATATATTACCTGAAATAATATACTATTATTACATTAAGAAAAACATAATGTTTTTAAAAGTAGAAATAAATGTACAATATGCGCTTGCCAACGGATAGTGAAATTTATGCTATTCAATAAAAAAAATGTACTCTAGTTTTTACTAGAATAATGTGTCATCTTTATGTGGCATTTACAATGCTGTGTTTTATTTCTTTTACAATGGTATTGTGGAATTTCTCTTTAGCTGTTTTGTAGTGCTCAATAGATCACCCAAGTCCCAGAAAATGGGCAGTTGAATATGTCAGTAGAGTACTCACATATATCCATTCTTTCCTCTGGGCATTGTATCCAGGACCTTTTAAATTGGTGGAATACACACAAAAAAAAATCAGACTCCACACTGCTGACTTGTCAAAATAGAATCCCACACAGACATTTCTATGTGTAAATGCTGAAAGGATATTAGTTAACATGGCCTTGGTACTGTATAACTCTTATTGTGCTACACTCCATTCACTTATATATTATTCTAAATGGAGACACTGTCATTCGTGACTGCATAAGCACGAAATAATGATTGCTGTTATCCAAGGATCTTGAATATTAGCTATGTCCAAAGAATAAGGAGGAAAGGAGGAAACTCTTAATGTGATTGAATAAAGAAGACCGCCTTCATCGTCTTGTTCACAACCTTGTATGGTGCTCAGTGATTAACTTTTAGAGATCAAGACATTTTATGGTGTAATAGTTATGGGGAGCTAGCAATATAATGTGACTAAAGGCTTCATTATTGTGCAATGTACAGTAAATAAGTGCAGTAGCAAGTTTTAAGCAGGTGTGGAAAAAAAAGCTGTAAAGTAAAAATGCTTTCAAAAATAGAAGTGTTAATAGTTTAAATTTAAATTTATTCTGCTTAAGGATGGGACAATCAGTTTATAATGAACAGGGTTTGTTAAGAATTTCATAAAAGTCCCAAACAAGCCCAAAGCTTTTTAGATTTGCTTCGGAAAAAATCCAGTAAAGCGATGAGCAGTGCCATTTTACTGCATGTGTTGGCTGACAAAAATATGAGGGAGGAAGTAGAAAGAGGCTCACATGACCCTGGGAGGGGACTTGCCTTGATTCACTCACAGGGTGGCAGGCAGCCTAGATCTGCATCTGGATCAGTGGGGCAGCAGACAGGAAGATTACACAATGAATACAACATCATACTGTGTTGAGCTGTTAATAAAGGTAGAGGGGTGTATGCAGTATACAGATTCAAAAGAAAGCATCTCTAGTGTAACGCGGACAGTGTAGAAATATATAATTGAGGGACTTTGATTAGGGAACGCTTTCAGGGAATGACTGGCTGGAGCACAGTGCGTAAAGTGGTTCTGCAGCTTTTTCTCATTGATGGGCTATCCTCTGGATAGCTCATCAGCATCTGATCGGCAGGGGTCTAACACCTGGGGACACCGATGTTCAGCTTTTTGAGAAGGTAGCCCCACTGGCAGTAGTGTCACAGCCATCTTGTTGTTTCCCGAAGGCCCCAGTGATGTCACGGCTAATATCACTGGCCTCAAACAGCTGATCGGCGGGAGTCCCAGGTGTCTGATCCTGGGCAATCCTGCTGAGGATGCATCCACAGGATAGATTATCAGTAAGACAGCTGCTGCAGAACCTCATTCTTGCTGTTCTGAACTGCATCTCTGCACTACTACTCTGTCTTTGTTACAGAAAACATGCTTGATGTTTTACTATAAACTATCCAAAAACAAGCGTTGCTTGAAATTTAGAGTAGGTTCCCACTCGAGGAGGAAACCTTGTCGTGGTGAGTGAGCCTATGCTTTTTCATCAAAATGTATACTAACGCCTTATGTATAGCATGCAACATAGGGGTCAGTATACTATCAATTGCATTGAGAAGCAATGTTAATTATGCTAAGAAGCAGTTATTAGATCAAAGCATAATATGAGGATGTTTATCACTCTTACTTTGGGATACTGTGTAACTATAACAGTTCCATCATTTATGTGACGGTGTACTAAACCCTTGACTTTTCATTTGGGAAAATTGTGAATTTACACTTGACCTTATAATAAAATGTAAAACAAAGTGATAAAGAGGGAGGGAACTCTCTTATCTGGTACTTTATATGAAACAATCGTGTTTATCTAGAAAGTATTTTATTCAGAGAAAGAGTATTTGCATACAGCATCAATTGATCCCATAGTGTACAATATAGCAGGCCGATTTTGAGCCTAAAAATAAGGATTTAGACAAATGTTGGCTTTAATATTTTATTTTTTACAAATTGTTATTTTTCATAAATATGTTTTTTTTACATATGGTATAAATGATTTTTTAAACTATGGGATTAACTGATGCTGTATGCAAATACTCTTTCTCTGAATAAAATACTTTTTAGGGCTCTTTCACACTTGCGTTGTCCGGATCCGTCGTGTACTCCATTTGCCGGAATTACACGCCGGATCCGGAAAAACGCAAGTGAACTGAAAGCATTTGAAGACGGATCCGTCTTCAAAATGCGTTCAGTGTTACTATGGCACCCAGGACGCTATTAAAGTCCTGGTTGCCATAGTAGTAGTGGGGAGCGGGGGAGCAGTATACTTACAGTCCGTGCGGCTCCCGGGGCGCTCCAGAATGACGTCAGAGCGCCCCATGCGCATGGATGACTTGTCATGCGATCACGTCATCCATGCGCGTGGGGCGCCCTGACGTCACTCTGGAGCGCCCCGGGAGCCGCACGGATGGTAAGTATACTGCTCCCCCGCTCCCCACTACACTTTACCATGGCTGCCAGGACTTTAGCGTCTTGGCAGCCATGGTAACCATTCAGAATAAGCTAAACGTCGGAGCCGGCAATGCGCCGAAACGACGTTTAGGTTAAGGCCGGATCCGGATTAATGCCTTTCAATGGGCATTAATTCCAGATCCGGCCTTGCGGCAAGTGTTCAGGATTTTTGGCCGGAGCAAAAAGCGCAGCATGCTGCCGTATTTTCTCCGGCCAAAAAACGTTCCGGTCTGGAACTGAAGACATCCTGATGCATCCTGAACGGATTTCTCTCCATTCAGAATGCATTAGGATAAAACTGATCAGGATTCTTCCGGCATAGAGCCCCGACGACGGAACTCTATGCCGGAAGAAAAGAACGCAAGTGTGAAAGAGCCCTTAGATTAACAAGATTTTTCCATATAAAGCACTAGACAAGAGAGTGCCCTTCCTCTTTATCACTTTTTCTTGCAATTATGTCGCCATATGAGAGTGCACCTAATTCTTTGGTTATTTGTTGGTTGAGCAACCCAATCTATTTATCATTATTTTACACCCACAAGGTGAGCTCCCAACATATCAACAATGGATATCTGGAGCTTTATGGAAACTAAATATAAGAAGATTGACCTATATGTCTTTGATGAAGTGGAAATATACAATAGTCATATTAACCCATCAAGATCAGCTGCAGATATGTTTAGGGAATTGGAGAAATTACTGTCTAAACAATTAAAACAAAAATGGGAAAGTCACTTAACAAATATTTAGACATTATAGTGAAGGGACACTTTTTTTAAATCACAATCACGGATATTGACACAGATAATAATAAATAGAAGGACATGAATTTTAGAGGAAACTGAAAAACAGATCAATTGATAAATTACCACAGGGTGAAACATATACCAAATGGCAAGAGAGGATCCTTAAAGGATTAGAAACTCTAGAACAGGAGATAATAAATAAAAAAATCTAAAAAATTTAGACAAAATATACAAAAAGAACATACATTAAATCATCCAGATAATAGTGTAAAAATTACTTATAATAAAGATATAGAAATAGACGAGACAAGCAAAAACAACTTAAATCAATACAATATACCAACAACCAATAGATATGAGGCTGTCTGAATATTTATGCTGTCTCCGATTGACAGTCTATATTATTTATGTGATTAAATTAGAGTCTGTAATGAGGGATATTCTAATCTAATATCATAAATACCAAGTTAAAACAAGCTCGTGATCTGCATTGAATTGAAGACAAAACCCCGTTATAGACAAAATATATATAATTTATTAATACAATTTTTAATGCAAAATAATATATATTAAAATTGGTGACAATTGAAATTCAATCAATGATATGCAAAATAGTACACAATTATGCCTTAATATAATAATACCCTTCAATTATATTTTAATTCAATTTGATACCTGATTTCTCTCAGGCGACAAATTTCTGATTAAACCCAAATCTGGTTTATCAACCATACCGGTCTAGAACTGAATTCAGTTCCTTGGAGATGATACCATGTTTTCACCAGTATATTTTCATTCTCACTGGATTGGATTAAGTTTTAGGATGATGCTGCAGGTACACCCCAATCTTATTCCAAAACAGATACTATACACAAAGTATGGTTAATTGAATATATATATACAGTATATAGATATATTATATTAAATAATTATCCTATAAATAGGTAAGAATATACTATACAAAAAATGTCAGCTAGCAGAAATCTGTTTCAATGGTTCTAAGATGGCTGCCTCCAATGACTGAAAAGGTGGTCAGGGCTGGATCTGATGGATTAAGATGTTTCTTCAAGATGATCTGATGATGGTTTGCTTCCTGATCTGATCTGAAGATGAAGGTTCTCTGATGATGTTCTTCTCCCTTTTGATGGTTTCCCTCTGTCAGCCCATACCATCTTTTTATCCTATCTTAGAAAGGGCTTGGTCAAGTTTTATCGTTAATTAGTGACCTCATTTTATAACTAATACGACCTCTCCTAGGGATAATACACCCTAAACCTTAATGTTACCCTAACACTAGATGGCACAAGTACTCCATACAAAAGTCCAGGCACTTATCTCTCTCTTCTGCATATTCTCTTATTCATTCATTTGAGATAAACTTTAACTAATGTTTTAGACAAAACCTTAAGGAGATCTTAAATAGACAATGACTTTTGTATTTAGGCAAACTTCTAGTTCATCCCTTAATCTTCTGACCAGACATAAATAAATCAAGATACACATTATCATACTTAGGTCATTGTTCTGGGGAAAAGACAGAGTTTGTGTCCACATTTCTCCATTCAAGAAATTCTTAAGGAAAGAGATAATTAACTTGTGCTATTTCCAGTCATGTATTTTGGAACGACATAGGAATAGTTACAAGAATTCTAACTTTAAAATTGAATATAGCTATAAGGACCACACTCTTATAAATAAAGCACACATATTTAAATTGATGATATAAAAATCAAAATCCACTCATACATTGATTAAAATAAAAACCCCAAAGAAAATTAGAGTCTTTCTATTCACTAAGAATCATCAAAACTCAGCATATTTCTACTATATTGTTTTATCTAGGTAAATAATTTTCATTAGACCTTGGGAAACCTCCTTTTCACAAAAACAGACTTGGGTAAATACTTTTGTACAGATGGTTAATCTTAGGTTAGCAATCCTGAGCTCAAAGGGCTTTAACCTCATCCTGCCCTTTCAAAATAAGACAAAATGTTGTTCTTAAGGTTCATGTCCATACATCTATATATGCCTTATACTTATGGACTTTATTTATAGCCAATAGTTCTGATAAGGCCTTATCAACACCACATTTTTTAGACAAAACCCTACCTCATCACAGGTCAAGAACAAGACATACACTTCAACAATCTCTGAAAAGGAGACAAGTGAGGACACAACCACAACCACACAAGTACTATTTGAGACAAACATACCACAATCACAAGAACAAGATACAAGACAATTGGTCGTCAACTGACAGATACAAACACAACCATCAAGAAGAACCACACAAAATGATGACATCCAACAATACACTACCACATATCAAAAGACACAAAGGGGAGGACGCACAAGGAGGGGACATGTACAGACAAGACAACCATAGAAGAAAACACTATAGTCAATCTCAGTAAAACTCCATTTTCTTCAGCACAGATCAGCCTCCCAAACAAAGGATTTAAATTTTCACCCACAAATGAATCAGATACATTTTTATCTTATATTGGTATAGAGAAATTTGTGAGAAAAATATGCCTAAAAAAATATATGAAGAACCCAATAGTGTCAGAAAATGTAAATCAATCTCTATACGATAGAGGCCTGAAATAGATACATTTCGATGTAATATTGAATTGGACATAAGGAAATAAAAAAAATAGATCAATATTTGATAATCTAACGGGACAGGAGAGAGAGGCAATCAGACAGTTACAGTCTCAGCAGAATATTGTCATTAGGCCGGCAGATAAGGGGGGAGCAATCGTGATATTGGATTTTGATCAATATGATGGAGAATGCAGACGTCAATTGTCTGAACCAGATCCATACAGATCCATACAAAAAATTAAAAAGTGACCCCACTCTCCAGTATCAGAACGAGCTGGTGAAATATTGTAATATAGGACGAAATGAGAGAATTCTCCTTGACCATGAATATAAATACATAATTGGAACGACAAAATGATTACCTGTCTTTTACTTCATCCCTAAAATTCATAAACATCATACCAACCAGGAAGACCCATAATCTCTGGCATTGGCTCAATAACATCCAACTTGCCAAAATATATAGACAGATTATTACAACCTATAGTTAAACAAATTCCGTCTTATATAAAATATACTACAGATATCATATCCACCCTGGAAAAATTACAAGTCCATGACCATTGGATACTTGGAACTATGGACATTAATTCACTGTACAAAATTATTGATCATAACCAAGGGATACAAGCATTAAAGGGGTTGGCCACTATATAAGTACTTTCCACTAGGGAAGGTAGGGTAAAAAAGAGTTTCCTAATATACTTTATTAAAAAATCTAAATGGTAATGGTTTTATGAGCCCCGCCCCTTCGGGCCCGCTCTGCGTGCAGCTAGTTCGTCCATGGCTGCACGCGACATGGAGGAGCTTTAGAGAAAGCTCGTCCATGGCTTTATTCTAACTGCACATGCGCTGATTTTCCTAATAAGAGCAGCGCATGCCCAGTCTGCCCCTGCCACTGGCGTGCTTCCTGCTCTGACTCTGTCTCTACAACTGGCTTATTCCTGTCAGAGTTCGGAGCAGGAAGAAAAGTAAGAGCGCGTCTGATCCCCATGCTCTTTTTTAACCTACCTCCCACTATATAGTAAAAAGTACTTATATAGTGGCCAACCTCTTTAAATAGACAATTACAGCTTAAAAGTGCGTTAAAACAGGAACAGATCAATTTCATTATAAAGGGCGTCAGATATATTTTGAATTTTTTTATGTACTGATCAGAATTTTATTTACAAGAGTGTGGTACGGCCATAGGTACTAGATTCGCCCCAGCTATGCCAACTTGTTTATGGCTCAGTGGGAGGCAGATACCATCGGCCCACTGCTGGGGACGAATCTGGTACTATTTCGCCGGTACATTGATGATATTATATTCATTTGACAAGATACACAAGATCTTTTGAATATTTTTTTGTTACAGATTAACAGCGTTCAATTTGAGGTTCATAACTAATACAATTAAATCACAGATAGAATTTTTCGATTTAACAATAAAAAAATATAAACCATAGATTTATGTGTAATGCCATAAACCTATCTTGAAAAACAGTTATATTTTATTTTCAAGCTGTCACCTTCCCAGATGGTTATTAAACATACCTATTCGTCAATTCAGACGACTTAAATGTAATTGTACATCCTTACTCTAATCATTCTTCCTCCCACCATGGAGAGGCTTGCCAAACGAGTGATCCCACACTCGGATATTCCGAGGAGCTCTTTCCAGTGCCACTATTACATTTGGCTCTTGCGCCCAGCATGCTTGAAGAGGGACCTGAGATATTATGCCCTCATTCCCAACCTCTTTAGCCTTCACAGTCTCAAGAACATGACGGTGGTGAACGGCAATCATTCGTTCACGAGATGGATGATGATGTGACACAGTTGTTAATCACTGAGGTTGTGGTTAGGTCAAGTCAGGAGGGTGAGCAGAGTGAGGAAGTGGAAGAGGAGGTGGTTGACGATATGGTCACTGACCAAACATGGTGAAAAACCGAGTGAGGACAGCAGTACAGAGGGGGAGGGATCCGAGGCACTAAAACAGGCTGGAATAGGCAGTGGGGTTGCAAAAGGGAGTAGTTGGTCCACACCAAACAGGCCCGCAACCGTTACACCGAGCACCCCATGCATAAATCTACCTTGCCAAGAGGTTATATCACTAAATGCCCACTTTTGAAATTACTGGCCCTTTAAATGTTGCCATTTAGGCTTTTGGACACTGAGGCCTTCCGCAGCCTGATGTCGGTGACTGTCCCTCGGTACGCAGTCCCCTTACACCAGCATGTGTCCCAGAACATCACCCGTGCCCTGACCAACACAGTTACTCGGAAGGTCCACCTAACCACAGACACATGGACAAGTGCTGTTTGCCAGGGACGCTACATTTCCCTGACGGCACACTGGGTGAATGTTGTGGAGGCCAGGAGTGATTCGTACCCTGGCATGGCACAGGTGCTACGGACGCACAGGATTGCGGGCCCTAAATCCATCAGAGTCTCCGTCAACAGCTATGTTACTGGTTCCAACCCCCACTTCTCCTTCTCTACCACCTCCTCCTCTACTTACACCTCCAGCAGCAGTCAGCTATCATTTGCTTGCTGGAAGCAGTGTAGCACTGCTGTGGATAAGCGTCAAAAGGCCGTGCTGAAGTTGATCTGCTTAGGGGACAAATATCAGTCCTCTGCAGAGCTGTTGCAGGGTATAAGGGACCAGACCGAGCTGTGGCTCTCGCCACTCAGTCTACAACCAGGCATGGTTGTGTCTGACAATGGCCATAACTTGGTGGTAGACTGTATTCCCATGCACCCCTTCCACCACAAACAAGTGTATGGTATGGTTGAATGTTCCTTTTCTCATCCTCCTCCTCCACTACCGTCATATTGACATGCATTGCTTATTGGTCACAAATAATGCACTCAGCTCACCAGCAGACCCTCACATCTAATTTTTACAGGGTCTGCTCACCAGCAGGCCCTCACATCTAATTTTTTACAGGGTCCACTCACCAGCAGGCCCTCACATCAAATTTTTACAGGGTCCGCTCACCAGCAGGCCCTCACATCTAATTTTTTACAGGGTCCGCTCACCTGCAAGCACACAACTCAAATCTTTCACAGGGTCAGTTCACCTGCAGGCCCAAACATGAAATCTTTTACAGGGTCAGCTAACCTGCAGGCCCAAACCTAAAATATTTTACAGGGTCAGCTCACCTGCAGGCTCGCAACTCAATGTGAATGAGGCCCTCTTTTATGTGACATACAGGTTGTATCGGAGTGCCTCTTCCTTGTAATTTTTGGCAGCACATGCACTTTATGTACAAGTAAATATACAGTAAAGAATGTTTTCAATCAATTTTCCCTATAAAATCGTTTTCTTACTTTGGTTTGGTGCGTAAAACCTTAATTAAATTGAAGGCCTGGTGATCACTTTAAGCCCTTTTAAGCTGCATCAGCAGCAGCATGGTGATAAAAATGAGTGGCAAGGTGACATGGTGTCGAGATGGCAGCATGAGGAGGCCACATAGTGGCACAATGACTGAGTCTGGATAAAAGACTAAGGCCACAGATTGTGTAGAAGGATGCAGGTGGAAACAAATCTGGCCATCCAGAGGAGAACTAAAGGATTTGTTCAGGGCCCCCTCAACAGTATTACACAATGAAATTATATAAAATGTCAGTATAGACAATGTATAAAACGAATGGAACAGCTGCCGGCCCTGGTCTGAGAGAGCGATCTTTACTAGCCACAGGAATGGGGGCGGCATGAAAGAAAGGGGTCAAAAAAAATTACTGTGGGATGGAGCCCCATTCAAAAATGTGCTGTGGGGCCCAGTCATTTCTAGCTATGCCACTGATGCAGCCCACAAAAGCAAGTTGGGTTTATCGATTACAAAACCATAATTAAATTATGGGCCTGGTGATCACTTTAATCCCTTTTAAGCTGCATCAGCAGCAGCATGATGATAAAAATGAGTGGCAAGGTGACATGGTGTGTAGATGGCAGCATGAGGAGACCACATAGTGGCACAATGACTTAGTCTGCATAAAAGACTAAGGCCACAGATTGTTTAGAAGGATGCAGGTGGAAACAAATCTGTGGAGCTGTATGACGATCACCTGAAGATTAATGCAGCCATCAAAATGAAGTTGGGTTTCTCGGTTACACCTCAGCTTACCAGCAAGCCCACACCTAAAATCTTTTACTGGGTCAGCTCACCTGCAGGCCCGCAACTCAAATCTTTTACAGGGTCAGCTCATCTGCAGGCCCGCAACTCATGCTGCCTTGCTTTGAAGTAGTAGCCGTATCCGTTTATGAGGCTCCCTCTTCGAAATCGAACAATGATTCCCCGTTACCGGTCACCATGTTAGGCGCATAAAAGAACATCGAAAGTTGATAAGAAAAACATCCAAATGGATCGTGGATAATCAGGCAGAAGTTATCTAGAGTCAACAAAGCGGCAGCAGGGCCTCTCCTTTATAACGTTTTCTCATACAAAATACTAACTCACCGAGTCAGGAGTCTGTGATTTGAGCGACACCCGCTTGCCTTCCTTTGATGTGTTAGCCATTTCTCAGGCTCCTTCTCCGGCATTAAACCCTGATTCCCCGTTACCAGTGATCACCATGGTAGGCGGAGAAAAAACATCAAAAGTTGATAGGGCAGACATCGAAATGTATAGTCACCGTCACGGGGACATGCAATCGTCCAGAGGTTATCTAGAGTCACCAATGTGGCAGCAGGCCCTCTCCTCTAATGTTTTAGATGGTCAGATCAGCAGGCCCTTGCTCCAAATGTTTTTGAGGGTCACCAGCAAGCCATCAATAATAATTTTTTAAGGGTGTGTATGGTGCCCTCCTTTATGTGTAACAAAGGGTGTTTTGGAGTGCCGGTTCCTTGTAATTTTTGGCAGACCTTTCACTTAGTGCACAGGCTTTATGAGTATAGGTGTTCCACTACCTGAACAATTGTACCACAATGTGAATGAGGCCCTCCTTTATGTGATATGCAGGTTGTTTCGGAGTGCCTCTTGCTTGTAATTTTTTGTAGCACATGCATTATATATACAGTACAATTGAATATACAGGAAATAATGTTTGTGAACAATTTTTCATGTAAAATAGATTTTTTGGGGGGGGTTTTGTGCGCATTTTTGTCAGTCTGTAAAAGTGGCTTACAACTCGGACAACATGGTTCCGAACAGCGACCTGGGAGTCCAAGATGCATCCAGACATCGTCCCCCTGGGTGTCCCCGATCCATTTCAGTGGTGTTTCTGTCAATTTCTGAGCTTTTCTAATGGACCAGGCGCCCTCCCCTCTTCAGAGCCTGGTTGTCTCCTATTGATTTAAATTATACTCGGGTGCTCGGCCGAGCACATGAATATAGCAATGTGTTCAGGCCGAACACCCAAACACCTGAATACTTTGGTGCTCGATCATCACTAGGGATAACCCTTTTAATACTTCTATTCTTGAAAGCATTCTTACTTTGCAACATTTTTTCTACACCTACCTAAACTTTTGCACAGTACAGGATGGTTTTCTTGAATACTTTTGGAGTCACTTTATGTATTCTACTTCCTGTCATGGCTCTTCAATTTCCTCTGTCATGTACGCACCATCCCAACATGTGGCATGGGTACCACTGCGAGGGATTGATCTATCTCTACCTCAAGCTGTAAATTTAGCATAAATAACAACCTAATTTCAGCCCCCCCAACTACATGTAGCTACCACTTACTGTTATGGAAGATGAGATGCTGATCAGTTAAGTCTACTTTCACTTTAGCATTTTTTGCGGATCCATCATGGATCTGCAAAAACGCTTCCGTTACGAACGGATTCATTTCATTCATGAACGGATCCGGTTGTATAATGTCTTCTATAGCCATGACGGATCCGTCATGAATACCATTGAAAGACAATTGGAGACAGATCCGTTTTACTGTGTCAGAGAAAACGGATCCATCTCCATTGACTTACATTGTGTGTCAGGACAGATCTGCCTTGCTCCGCACCACAGGCAGATAGAAAAATGCTGCAGGCAGCGTTTTGGTGTTCGCCTGCAGAGCGGAATGGTGACTGAATGGAGGCAAACTGATGCATCCTGAGCGGATCCTTTTCCATTCATAATGCATTAGGGCAAAACTGATCTGTTTTGGACTGCTTCTGAGAGCCCATGATGGATCTCAGAAATGGAAAGCCAAACCGCTAGTGTGAAAGTAGCCTAACACACAAGCACACACTGACACACACTGCTTTCAGGCATCACTCTTCAAAGATCTATATGTAATAAAATGGCATGCACATGGAAAACTGTTATAAAATTTAAGTTGCACAACTGAGGGTTTCAAACATGTTTATCTTCATCCATTGGTTCAGCTTTCAGAACCTCCCAGTAATATGTTAGTCAAAAACATAAGTTAGTGCTGTACAGTAGGTAATGGGAGGAGGAACTTGGAATGTAAAATTGCTGATTGCCTTATAGCTTTCTCACTATAGTAAAAGGGGGAAGGTCACTTTGCACAAACAAAAGTCAATTTGCTGTTCTTTGAAATAGATCCATGCAAAGGAATCCAAACTTGGGTGTCACATATCATATTTTTAACTGGTCAAGAAATAAACCTTCACTGCTCTAGCCATGTCCAGGCTCCAGCACACACAAAAATGTATTTTTACTTCTTCAGAAATCATGTTTTTTGTAGCCAATGACATACAGTCATGTCATCTTCGCATTTTGTCTTGTTTGTACTTTTAGCATGGCAAACAGCCCTGCTTAATTTTTCTCAGCTAGACCATCACTGAGACCAGAGAAAGCCCCCCTACAGTGACTCAACGAGAGCATCACATGTTACACTAATTACTACATTGCTCATCTGTGGGTGTCTTTATCTAGGTCTATTAGAGAATAATAGGGCTGTCATTTTCCCAATCCTACACCTAGCATTATTATGAGGACTACCCCTCAAATAATGTCATCCACTCATAGCAGCAGTAAACTGACAATGGATTACATATCCATATAGGAGGTTATACAATATGTGCATATTACTGCTCAATTAAAAAAGACATCCAAAAATTCTAAAACAAATCTGTTTTGGCCCAGATTTACTAATGTGTCTGCACTAGGGATGAACAAACCCAGACCTCCATGTTGAGGGCTGTACTGGACCAGAACCTGGATTTTTGCACCAAAGTCTGTGTCCGGGTTTGTTGTTCATACTTTAAGTCTCAGGGTGACCTGCTTTCATCATTGAGGGGTGCAATCCAGCTCCTTTGCACCAGTGAGAGAGAAATACCATACTGAGCGTGACATGTTGCCATTTTTTCCGGTGCAATCCTACTCCTTTGCACTAGTGACAGGGACATCTAATAGTTAATCAGTCTGGTAAATATGTGTGGGTGAGACATGCCTATTTTTTTAGGTGCAAAAACCTTTACTTGCCACTGTCAAAGGGATATATAATGGTTATTCAGCTGGTTAATAGGGTTGTTGTTACCTACCTTTTTTTCTGTTTTAAAATACACTGTACTTGCCGTTGTCAAAGGGAATATATAACATTCAGCCGGTTAATTGGGTCGCTGTGACCTACCTATATATATTTTTTTGCTTAAAATACACTGTACTTGCCAACGTCAAAGGAAATATATAATAGATATTCAGTCGGTTAATTGGGTCGCTGTGATCTACCTATATTTGGGGTTGAAAATACACTGTAGTTGCCACCATCAAAGGGAAAATATAATAGTTATTAAGACGGTTAATTGGGTCTGTGTGAACTACCTATATGTGGGGTTGAAAATACACTGTACTTGCCATCATCAAAGCAAATATATAACAGTTATTCAGCGGGTTAATTGGGTTGGTGTGATCTACCTATATTTATTTTTTGTTCTAAATACACTGTACTTGGCAACGTCAAGAGGGAATATGTAACAGTTATTCAGCCGGTGAATTGGGTTTGTGTGGGGGCGAAGACCCCTTACTCTGATTTATGCTGAGTTCCAAATTATTATGCCCATTAATAATGAGTACTCATGGAGCATTGATTGACAGACACTGGAATCATCAAACAAGTCTCTGTTTAATTTTTCATGGTAGCAAATACTTATCATTAGGGACAGTTCCGGTTATACACCCACACACTTACCACGAAACAGAAAATATAAATGTCAATTAACCGCAGACACATACATTTTAGAATACAGGAAATAAATGTCACACCTAGCAGTTTCCATTTATCGAGAATAGCAAAGGTGGCGACTAAGTTACTCCCTGCAGAAATTTTGACATGCAAAAGGTCCCTGATCTATTAACTTCAAAAAGGTCATACAATGTAGAATGGCCGCTGCAGACACAAAGATGGAGTCTCATCCTTCACATCTCCCCCATTTGAGACCATGGTGAGCCCGTAAGATCCGGCCGGACGAACCCCAGATTTTTCACCTCATGGATGAAATATACATCTGCTGGTAACCGTGCAAAGTTCAGTTGAACCGGGGTCCCGAGCTCATCCATGGTCTCACTACGGAATTGGTAAAAAGTTGCTTCTGTCTGCAGTCTTTTCAAGCAGTCTTCTAATACATGGCAGAATACAATATACCACTATTACAAGCAAGATTATAACAACAATCAGTGATACAAATTTTCAAGATGGACCCTCCATCTTTGAGACATCTGTAGACTGTCACTGTCCAGAAGTACTTCAGAACAAGCTAATCCTATTCTGCCCTTCTATACAAAGTATGTTTCGGTACAGCGTTTATATCTATGTCGGAATGGGGTATTATAAAGGTTGCAGGAGTAAGACGTGCAATTCTACATAAACCAATGACATTTCTGGGCAACCACTTGTATGCCTTATGCCCACAGACTAGGTATATACATTCTGGGACTGCAACCACCGTACTATTAAACAACTGAGTTATCAATTTGGCCAGCTGGACACCTTCTGCCAGTTTGTGTCCCTTTTCCTGACTCTCTGAGGTGTTAGAGGTCATTCCAGTAATTAAATCAACTAAGGTACGGTTGTTGCAGGCCAAATTATTACCCTTTACAGGATCTATACCAACACACTGCACCAGGCTGTTCGGGTTAGAGCCAATGCAGCCAAATTTGTCATGAGGACTAAAAAAAATACCTTTCGACTGTATCTGTAAACAATAACAGTGTGACCAACTTGAAAAATATGACACATTGCACCACATGTTCTCGTTCCAGGGGGAGAGCTATAATCAACTGGTGGCCCTGATCTGTTTACCATGAGCCAGAGGGGCTCAGCCCATCCTGCAATGGGTAAGGGTACCTCCTTGTTTTTAGTTTTGGACTTAACCTGCTTCATGCCTGTGAAAAAGATAGTAGAGTTGGCCAGTTCAGTCAATTCAGAAAAACTGAGGGGCATGGCAAAATATGGCATACTGGCTGAACTCACAGGACTGTGAGTACAGATCAGTCTCTCAATGTTTCAATGTCATTCAGTCCCTCAAACAGCAACTGATGGTGCCGTATCAAAGCATTGTCCCATTCATCAATCACTGGGCGAAACACTGCTGACACGCTCAAGGTCAGAGCCACTGCCAACAGAAGAACCCTCATCCTGTGATTTCAAAACTTTCTTGCAATGAGAAGTATGTATCCAGTTGGGTTTTCCTACAGCAGTCTCAGTCTTTAACAAAATTTGGAAGGGACCATAAAATCTGGGCTCAAATATCTGTCTCACGTGCCTCCAGGGCCGTCTATAATATTGATTGGACCCTGGGCAAGAATTTTCTTGGGCCCCCTGGATCCCGCCCCCCCCCCCGCACTTTGCTGTACTTGGTATACAGCAGCATTTACCTGTCACGTCCAAGGCCTCCAGGTGATGTCTCCTCTCTGTCATCATCTTCTCTGTAGATCTTCTCTCTCATCTTCTCCACTCGGTCTGGACAACTTCTCTCAGCCACCTCGTCTCTGCAGAGTGTGACACACAGACATCTTAGCTTCCTCACATTCTATCATTATCCCCCAACTGAAGTCCCCACAGTGTTATCCTGCTGCTTGCTGTGCTATAGGGGTTGCAGTCGCTACCGGGCCTAGGAGCATGAAGGGGCCCAAAGACACTTGTGCCGCATAAGAAGACACACAAAGCACTGAGGGAAGGGGGGCCCCAAGCTGAACTCTTGCACCGGAGCCCATGAGCCTTTAGTTACGCCCCTGCCCCCCCCAATACCACCAAATACTATCCTGAAGAAACATTACTGCCCCTCCATAGTAATAGTGCTCCTCATAGTCCCACCAATAGTGATTCTCTTCTAGAATGCCCTCATTAGTAACACTGCCCCAACAGTGATAATGCTCCTCAACAATGCCCCCATTATTAGAAGAGCCCTCCGATATTAATAATACCCTCACAGAGTCCCCAGTAGAAATAAGGCCCCCTATTGTTCCCCCAGTGGTAATAAAGCTCCCTACAGTCCCCTCAGTAGTAATAAGGCCCCCATAGTGCGCTTAGTAGAAAAATGGCGGATCTATAAGACCCTCTTATAGAGCCCCCAGTAGTAATAAGACCACCTATAATGTCCCCTGGATCTGCAATGCTCCCTGCAGTTATACTCATCCCTCCACCATACAGTCCCATGTAAATAACATCACCTCCTCCCCAGCTGCCTCCAACACACAATCCAATGTAAACATCACCCCCTAAGGCTACTTTCACACTTGCGTTCGTGCGGATCTGTTCTGTACTTCTACAGGACGGATCCGCACTGATAATACAGACAAATGCATCCGTTCAGGACCAATACGGATCCGTCCTGACTTACATTAAAAGTCTGCATCCATTCAGAATGCATTGGGGTTAAACGGATGCATTTGGGGCGGCTTGTGAGAGCCTTGAAATTGGTCTCACAAGCGGATCCCCAAACGCAAGTGTGAACGTAGCCTAAACATTAAGTCCCATGTACATAAACATCATTCCCCCCCACCATCCACTTTCAACATACAGTCCCATGTAAATAACATCACTCCCTCCCCCAGCCACCTCAAGCACACAGTTTCATGTCAATAACATCCCTCCCTTCAGCCCTAACATACATCCCAGTTAAATAACTACAACTCCCAGCATTTGCCTCTCCCTTCACTTACCTCTCCTCATGTACAGACATCACCATTAGGCTCCTTCTCTTCAATCCGGTCCAATCCTGCACTGGTCACACGATGGTGACATCATCCAGGTCATCCTATCACAGCCTGTTTTGCTGATCAAATGACCTGTGATGTCACCACAGGTCCTTCACCTCTTCCCAGTGTATTAGATTCAATTGTATTGCCGTTCTGTGTACGGCAACACAGTTGTATCTAGCAGGCAGGCAGGACATTCGGGGCCTGGGACAAAACATCCGGGGCCCAGGCCCCGAATGTTTTAACCTAGCGACGCCCTAGTCACTAGTGAATGGGAGTCTGGAAACGGAGCTCCCTTGGGCCCCCAGGAGCAACTGGGCCCGGGGCAGCTGCCCCTTTTTCCCTGCGGCAAAGACGGCCCTGCGTGCCTCACGTGTCCCTTCCACTGAGTCTGGATCTGGAATGGAAGCAAACACTTGTTTATGGGTGTGTTCCAATCTTGCAGTGAGGGCCTTCATGTAACTGACCAGACTGTCAGTTTGGAGCTGCAGTTACTGATGGAAATACAGCCCCAGTTTGGGTACAGAACCAAACAAGATCTGATATGTGGATAGGCCAGACCTTTTCCCTGGGGTGGTGCGGATGGAATACAGGGCACGGGGGAGGCACTCAGTCCAGGGCTTCCCGGTCTCCTTCATAGCTTTCTGGATTTTTTATTTAATAGTGCCGTTCAGTCTTTCCACACAGCCACTGGACTGTGGGTGATAGGCCGTGTAAAAGGCCTGAGTGACCCCAATTCTCCAATCACCTCCCTCATCACCTCCCCTGTGAAATGGCTTCCTCTGTCTGATTCTACCACTTCAGGGACTCCATACCTGCACACAAGATCACTGACCAGCTTTTTTGCAGTATTCTTGGCATTTGCAGTAAATACAGGGTAAGCCTCCGGCCATACTGAAAAGAGATCAACGCACACAAGCACATATTCGTATGTTCCTACCTTTGGTAACTGTATATAGTCTATTTGCAGTCTCTGTAATGGGTAAAATGGCCTATGTATATGTTTCTTAGGTGTCTTAACTACCTGTCCGGAGTTGTTTAGAGTACAGATAATACAGCCTTGTACAAATCTACTGGCAATAGTGGATAAACCAGGTGCAACCTATCTCTTCAGTACCATGCTCACCATAGGACCCTTTACTTGGTGTGTGGGCCAGCGAGCCTCCTGTGCCATCATGGGATAGAGGGCCCTGGGTAGGCATATTTTTCCTGACACTTCCCAGAGTCCCTGCCCATATGGCACTGCTCCTCTCTGAGTCCAGGAGCTCTTTTCTCCTTCATCTGCCTGTGCAGACAGTTTAATCAACACGTCTTCAGACATGTGGTGAGGCTCCAGGACGCTGACAGGGATAGCCTCGGGTTTTCAAGGCTTCACTGCTGCCTCGTTTTCAGCCCCATCTGCCCTGTTGCTGCCCCTAGTCTCACGGTTTTGTTGTCTGGTATGTTCCTTAACTGCCTTAACCTCTGGAAGCAGTAGTAGTTCATTAGCTCAAACACTGAGTCTTTGTTCTTTATAGGTTGACCTGCAGAGGTAAGGAAGTCCCTGGCTCTCCAAATAGGGCCATAATCATGTGCAATACCAAACCCGTACCTGGAGTCTGTAAAAATATTTGCTTGTTTACCCTGTGCCATTTTACATGCTTCAGAAATTACCTTCAACTAAGCCTCCTGTGCTGACATGTGAGGAGGGAGTGGTTCAGCCAGTACTACCTCATGTTACGTGACCACTGCATATCCAGTATGAAATCGGCCATCCTCACTCATGTATCTGCTGCCATCTACAAAAAACTCAAGATCAGGATTAGGTATGAGTTGATCATGTACATATGAAAAGCCAGAAGTTTGTCGCATTAATTGGACACAATCATGTTCATCGGTATCTTGTAATTCTTGCAAAAGAGGGCCTGTACGCCCTTCCCCCATTTCTTCATCTGAAATAGGTAGGAGAGTTGCAGGATTCAGAGTAGTACATCTCTTGAAAGTAATGAACTCAGGCACGAGAAAAGAACATTGCAACCGTAGTTGGTGTGCCATGGATATGTGCTTTGGTTGCAACTGACTAAGGATACCTTGGATGTCATGAGGGGTCTGTACCACCAGGGGATAGTCAATAACAACTTCAGAAGCTTTTTCCACCATCAGCTGCACTGCCGTGACCGCTCTGACACAGGAGGGGGTGCCGTGTGAGACTGGATCTAATCTGGCAGAAAAATAGGCAATCGGCCTTTGCCTGTCCCCATGTTTCTGGGTCAGGACTGAGGTACTATGGCCACTCAGTTCTGAGCAGAACAGGTTAAAAGGCTGGTCATAGTCTAGTATGCCCAGGTCCGGTGCTGACAGGATTGCCAATTTCAGTGAGTAAAAATAATCCTCTGCAGGGCCGCTGATTGAAAAAGTGTCCGAGGCCAAGCAGTCATAAAATGGTTGCATCAACATGGATGCATTTCGGATCCAAGGTCTGCAATAGGACACCAGTCCCAAAAACATTCTGAGGGGCTTCGGCCCCTGATGGAGTGGGATGTCCTTCACAGCCTGTTTTCTTTTCTCTGTGAGGTGCCGGGCACCTTCTGACAAACAGTGACCAAGGAAATTAACATGGGGTTGGCAAAACTGCAGCTTGTCTTTGGAAGACTTACACCCACTTTCTGCCAGAAAAATCAACAGTGACAGAGATGCATTTTTACAAGTGTCATAGTCAGGAGCACATAACAATAGATCATCAACATATTGTAACAAAACAACCTGATCAGGAACCTGCTAACCTGTCAGGACTGATTGGAGAGCTTGAGTATACATGGTGGCTGAGTTTTGAGCTCCCTATGGCAATACTGTCTGTGTATACTGTTTACCCTTGAATGTGAATGCAAATAAATATTGACATTTCATGTGGAGTGGGACACTGAAAAATGCATTTGCAAGGTCAATAACAGTATACCCCGATGCCCCTGGAGGGACCTGCGACAAAAAGGTATGTGGGTATGCGACAATTGGAGTCTGCAGGACAGTAACCTTATTAACTTCCTGTAAGTCATGCACCATCCTATAAGTCACAGGCTGGCTTTTTTTTTGACCGGAAACAGGCATGGGTTGGCGGGAGAATTAGTCACCACCAGGACCCCCATTTAAAGGGCTTCTGTCAGTCCACTAAACCCTTTTTTTTTCTTTTTCGTTAATATTAATCCCTACACTGCAAGCTCCCTGTACATATGCTAAATATTCATTTTCGTTCAGTAGATATTGTTAAAAATCAAGTTTTATAATATGTAAATTACCTTGCTACCAGCAAGTAGGGCGGCTACTTGCTGGTAGCAGCCGCATCCTCCTCTCATCATGACGCCCCCTCCGCCGTTTGATTGACAGGGCCAGGGAACGAGTTCGTTCTCTGCTGGCCCTGTTCTAATTCAAAATATCGTGCCTGCGCCGTACCTTTCTTTAATCGGTGCAGGCGCACTGAGAGACGGCCTCTCTCCCGGCCGCTCCATCCTCAATGCGCCTGCGCTGGGTGTAGATGTGACGTCATCGGCGCAGGCGCATTGAGGATGGAGCAGGCCGACAGAGCGGCTGCCTCTCAGTGCGCCTGCGCCGATGACGTCACATCCACAACCCGGCGCAGGCGCATTGAGGATGGAGCGGCCGGGAGAGAGGCCGCCTCTCAGTGCGCCTGCACCGATTAAAGAAAGGTACGGCGCAGGCGCGATATTTTGAATTAGAACAGGGCCAGCAGAGAATGAACCCGTTCCCTGGCCCTGTCAATCAAACGGCGGAGGGGGCGTCATGATGAGAGGAGGATGCGGCTGCTACCAGCAAGTAGCCGCCCTACTTGCTGGTAGCAAGGTAATTTACATATTATAAAACTTGATTTTTAACAATATCTACTGAACGAAAATGAATATTTAGCATATGTACAGGGAGCTTGCAGTGTAGGGATTAATATTAACCGAAAAAAAAAAAAAAGGGTTTAGTGGGCTAACAGAAGCCCTTTAAACATACTGGTCAATCTGAGTGACCACAGATTGTTCTTGTGCATGACTCAAGGGATACTGATGGACTCGGGGTGGTGTACATCCTGGTTTTAAATGTACCATGAAAGGAGTGACATCCAATCTGCCAATATCAATTTTACCCTTTGCCCACAATTTGTCGGAGACTGGCTGCAGGCCCTGCTCCAATTATACCACACAGGATGTTTGGTCCGGCTCCAGGTGTAAAGCTAGAACCCAGGTTAAAACATCATCGGGGGTGTCAATATCTACATTTGTGGTCGCGGCACTCACGAAGAACGACTCCTACCTACTGGCTAGCTAAGCGGTTAGAGTTATGCCGAAACCGTGACGTTGGAGGGACAGCTGAAGGAGGCCATCCCCTTGGTGTAGAGCTGAGATTGAGGGCGGGTAGGGTGGGGAGAGTTTGACACACGTTCATTGAAGGAGGGGCAGAGGTGCCATGATATAGGCAGCCGTGCCCCTCCCACAAATACAGGCCAATGAATCGGCCTTAACACTTGTGGTCGCGGCACTCACGAAGAACGACTCCTACCTACTGGCTAGCTAAGCGGTTAGAGTTATGCCGAAACCGTGACGTTGGAGGGACAGCTGAAGGAGGCCAAAAGAACAACAAGTCTATGAAATCGGAATGTTACCGACGTTTATTCATAACACCAAATTCTGACAAGCAAGATTCATTTCAGTATACGGATAAGGAATGTAGCGGCTGAAACAGGATGAACGCCAACGGCCTAGTCTTTTAATGATATGTGCTGGAACCCGATTCTTTGATGCGGCGGATGCCGCCCCTATGCGAAATGAATGCCCGGATATTGTGGACGGATCTACTGCCAGATTAGCCAGTAAAACCCGGATGTGAGTTATGAATTGGGGACAGGTGAGGTGAGAATTATTGAAAGGTAGCAAAGGACTGCAGGGCGGCTTGTTTGGCAGAGAGGACAGAAGCTGTTGTAGTACGCGCATGGGACACCACTGATGAGAGGTCGGAAAGAAGAACACCTGGGTCGGGGGGCCAACCTGAGAGGTTTTGGAGGTGAGAAGCGAGAGTATGAAACCATTTCTGGAAGTTGAGAGCTGACCAAGAGTGACGTATCTGCTACTGTTAGCCGGGGACGTAAACTCGGCTGGTCTCAAAAACCCATAAAAGGCCAGGTACATGGCAGCCTTTATTATCAAACTATGCAGGGTACCGAATGGTTTCTTGTCTAACAAGTCGGAAAGGTCGCGGAAAAGCTGGCCAGTGACGGGTAGCCGGCGAGTGCGTGACTCGCGGTCGCTCTTCTCGAGACCCCTCAGAGTGGCTTTAATGGCATGGACAGAAAACAACGAACCTGGCTGAGTGACACTCATGGCTCTAAAATGTTGCACCCCTGCGAGGTAGGACTTGACCGTGGCGTGGGATAGTTTTAGATTGGTGTGACAGTAACCTATAAAGGCCAGGATGTACGGAACGAACTCGGTGTCACCTTGCGGATAAGAGTCCTGAAATCTGAGGAAGGCTCTCCAACCTGTCTGGTAGGCTCTGGCTGTATTGGGTGAGAGGGACTTGAGTAGCAGTGACCGAGCGGTGGCGAGATGAGCGTCTAGGGCAGGATTAGAGCAGCGTATGGAGGGACTGGGCTCCCGACGGCATCTGCTTCTGGACAGATCTGTGAAAAGAGGGTAGAATTAAAACGAGATAATGCGTCGGCTGCCGCGTTGTGGTTACCGGCTATATGTGAAGCTATGTAACGAAACTGGTGTTGTAATGACAGAAGGACCAGGCGCCTAAGAAATAACATGACATATGGAGACTTAGAAGAACCACTATTGAGAATCTCGATGACGGCTGTATTATCGGACACGAAGGACACAGTCTGACCTGACCAACTATGGCCCCAGGTATAGGAGGCTGCCACTAAGGGGTAGAGTTCAAAAACTGCTGAGGTACGGAAAAACCCAGGAATGGAACTGACTTCGATTGGCCATCTGTCTGCTAACCAATGGTTGCCAAAAATAGCTACGAAACCTGTATTGGCAGCGGCGTCAGAAAAAATTACGGGGGAGTTGCTGGATATTGCGGGAACAAAAAGCGAGATGCCATTCGATTGCGTGAGAAATTGATCCCAAATGTTCAAGTCGGCCATGACCATATCGTCCAGACCTATGCTGCTATCCTGGGAATGGGCTGTGGGAAGGAGAGAGAGTAAACGAGATACAAACGCCCTACCTTGCGGAATTATGCGCATCGCAAAGTTCAGCATACCTAACAGGGACTGTAGCTGAACTTTTTTAATCACTCTAGTGGATGTGAAATTATGAACGGCTTCCCTAATCCTCTGTAATTTGTCTCTTGGCAACCTGGCAACCATGTTCTGGGTGTCCAAGACTATACCAAGAAATGTGATGACTGCGGAGGGACCTTCCACTTTCTTGGGAGAGACCGGAACCCCCAATTGTCTGAAACACTCCAGTAACAATTGAAGGTCTTTGGGGGGAGTGTCAGGACGCTCAACAATTAAAAAATCATCCAGATAGTGAATAACATTGCTACAGTGGAATTCATGGACTAAAATCCAGTGGAGAGCCTTGGCTAATTGGTCGAACAACCACGGGCTACTCTTAGACCCAAATGTGAGATTGGAAGCAAAATAATAAAGGCCCCTCCATTTGATGCCGTACCACTGCCAGAGGGACGGTTTGACCGGTAGTAATTTGAAGGCGTCTGAAATATCGGCTTTAGAAAGGATGGTGCTGGGACCTAACTGTAAAATAAGAGCGATGGCCTGATCTATGGAGGCATATCTCATGCTAACCTCTTCTGATGGAATGAGAGAGTTAATGCTAGGTATAGGGGTACCATGCGGGGCGGACAGGTCGATGATCAACCTCTCTTTGTTACTAAATTTACCAAATACGACTCCTATCGGGCTGATTCTCCACCTGTCAAAGGGTGACGATGAAAAGGGGCCTATCAGGAAACCTTTGACTAATTCTGCTGCTATTAATCTATCGGAGACATCGGGGTGATGGTCAGCGGACTGTAAGTTCCTGCATTCGTGTGTGGAATCTGGAAGGGCCACGATCCCAGTGTGGAAACCGAACGTGAATCCTGTACTAAGGAATTCCACAAAGCCTGGGTCAGGATACCTGCGTAGGAACTGCTGCAAACGAGCTATGTTAACAACACACATATAATTATTATCTGCTTTTAATGAACAGACTACTTTAGGATGGGCTCTGAAGCAGTTAGTACATATGTGTAGCAGGCGGCACTGACTGAAATTACAGGATGCATAATTAAAGTTATTGCAAATCTGAGACCTGCCGAGCAGTTTGATTGGTCTACCCAGCTTGTCAACTAAACCAGAGCTTTTGTGTGAATCGGACGGGCCGGGAACAGAACCTGTGGAACTAGACCCTTCGCTCTGAGCAGCCTTATGACACCACGCCGTGGAATGGTCAATTGATTGGCATAGGGAGCATGATGGTGCCTTAAGCCCGGCGAAATGCCTACAAAAAATCTCCGTATCAATGTTGGCCCAGTTAGTAAGAAACTGGAACTGGCTTAAGGTAGCAGCTGCCTTGGCTGAGAAAGAACAATGGTAGTCATAGAAGGAACTACCACCATACTTGTACCCCAGCTCTGTTATCCTAAACAAGTACAGATCGAGTTCTTCCCTTCTCTCGGGACGAACTGAACAGATAACGTCTCTGTACAAACTAAATGCGAGCACGAATTCAGGAACCGTGAGCTTGCGGTTCAGTCTGTGGTCACGGCCTTTCAGGATCACTGACACATCCCCACAAGCAATTACCCTACTATCAGACAGGTCCCGGGTAGCGACCAGTAAGGATGCAAGATTGACATCTCTACCTTCCAGGATGTCCTTCTTTAAATTAGCAGGAACTAAATGTGCCGGCATAATACTGGGCGCTGTCACGGGGATACCTGCCCCTGTCGCCGTAGATGTGGAGGGAACAGCGACATCGATGGTATGCGGGGTAGTGGAAAAACAACGAGACTCCACCGCTTGCAACCTGGTTTACACATCCGTGACAGACGAAGTCAAGTTATTTAGCAACAGATGGATCTGTGTCAGCGAGTTCTGAACAGTGACCGTGGAGACTTCTTCTTGCTGCTGAGGGCCCGAGTTAACGACCAATAACCGATATAACTCAGCCTTCCTAGCAGAAGAGGGATAAGAAATACCCCGTCTGGACAACTCCGTCATCAGCCTAGGGACGGTCCAAGTGCGAAGAGACGAGACACTGCCCCCTTCTGACATCCTGGCAGGGTTCTCGTCGACCGAAGCCTCCACTATATCTGATGCACGAGACATATCCTGTGGATACAGTATGCATAAATCAACACCTGACTGTCAACTGATACTGGAATGACGTGACGTGGCTGTGAGTAGGCTGAGACCCATGCAACTGTGGAAAAATACGAGTGAAAAGGAAGAGAGAACCTGAGCCAAGGAGAAGCGATAGCTGAACCTGGAACACCCCTGTGAATGGTGAGTCTGAACGTGGCACAACTGACCCACTACCAGAAGAAAGAGTGGAATAAAACCACGACATAGCTTATTGTCATACTGTACCCTGATGGTTGAAAAAAGTGCAGAATGTGTGTGAAGAAGGACGAGACAATTCCTGGAATAAAATCACATGTAAGATTTTGCGTACGTCATAGCGCCAGCGGAGGCGTGCGACCAATAATACGAGTATATGGTCCCCCCCCCTCCTAAGTCTATGAATCAAGTATGAGTTAATACCCCTTTTTTTTTTTTTTTTTCATTAACCCCTTTTTTTTTTTTTCATTAACCCCTTTTTTATCTATTTTTTTTTATTTTATTTTAATTTCCCCCTCCTTTCTTCTTTTTTTTTTTTTTTTTGTGGTTATAGCTCCTGGTGGCCACTAGATGGAGCCAACGCAGAGCACAGAGCCATGGACTGCTGTGACGGCAGTCACCACCGGAGGGAGCCTGCGACAAGGGAGCCTGGAACAACACTGCTCCATGGACTGCATAGACTCTAGCAGCCACCAGGGGGAGCCACAGTAGCCGGCAGCAATTCTCACAGAACACCGGCCCCTGAAGCACGGGTAGACAGCGGAGGAGACCGCAAGCAGGACGCCAAGGTGAGAGCGCCGCGACATGACCGGGGCCAGTAAGGGCATGGGGGGCATGGGGGAAACAGCCCAATTGCTGCCACGGACCCTGCCTAGCGGCCTGTGCCAGACATTAAGGAGGGAAAGAAATTCGAATCGGGATCGCGCTGATCCCTGCACCCTACGAATCATGCCACGTGGGAGCCGGAGCTGCCTGGCAGACGCTCCGGTGCAGTGTGGCCCCCTCTTACCTAGGGAGCCGGCACTGCCGGCCGGACTTGAGAACCGAGACTGCAAGCGTGGCAGTCACTCACCTGATCTAGCAGCTTGCTTGCGCAGAACGAACTTCCAGGACCAGACGCAAACTTCACACACGGAACGAGGCCAGCGTTTGACACACGTTCATTGAAGGAGGGGCAGAGGTGCCATGATATAGGCAGCCGTGCCCCTCCCACAAATACAGGCCAATGAATCGGCCTTAACACGTGTGGTACCATCCTCATTAAAGGGAATTTGAGCCCCCAGTGCCTGCAGGGCGTCAGTACCCAGCAAATTGAATGGGATATTTTCTTTTACTAGCAACTGAGTCACCACTGTACTGTCTTTGATTTTTTTATTCCATAGGTATGGTCTCTGGGATGAAGACCACTTCCCCTGTAAACTCTGATGCAGGGACACATTGTGTGCTTATCTGCTATGGCTTCACATAATCTGGATTAATCACGGTTTTGGCTCCCCCCGTGTCAACTAAAAAGGGAACCTGCTGATTGCCCACCTGAACTGGTATTTCGATCCGGCAACTTTCGGTCACTGTGGTCATGGCAGATAAGAACACAGGGTTGCCAACTTCCTATTGTGAGGTCACCGGACCAGGGGTGTGCACGTAACCCTGGTTCTTTGAGTTCACCTGTTGTTCTTGAGGGGCTAACCGGCAATTTCTGCGTATGTGACCATGTTTGCCTCAATTGTAACATCTGAAGTTACCCATCCTCTGTCTGGTCTGTCCCTGTTGACCAGACCATGGTCCCTGGTGTCCTTGTACCATATTGATTTTTGAGAATTTGGTAGTGGACATATCTAGTTCTAAAACTTTAGCAGCAGCAACTAACTGAGGTATTGCTGTCGCCCTCCATTCAGGCTTACTTGCCTTCAGTTTTGTCTGAAGGACAGGTCTCTTCCTCCACGAAAGCGGATGTCAGTAACTTTTGTCTCATAGGTCCAGTGGAGTACCAGCCCATGTCTGTCCACACTGTCCATAGTTTAGACTCAAATGCCAGTACGTCTTCTTTAGTCTCCTGTATTACATCCTTTAAACTGTCATCTTCCTTTGTTCTGGCCCATCTACCAAAAATTCTGCAATATTCTATGCCTGATGTGTCAGTTTTTTTACCAGTCAGACCATGAGGACTGGTCAGTTTTTACCCTTTCAGCCAGTAACTGTTCTTTTAGAGGGTTATATGGTGATTCTCCCATTTTTGAAGGCCACTAAGTCATTTAAGTAAACCCATGTTGCCCTATATGTGGCTTGTATCTGTTGTAACATATGGTGGGCAGGCATAGGTCTTGACAGTGGGTCAGGAATTCTACCTAAAAGTCCAATTTGGTCCTTCGGACTCCATGGGGAATAAGACAATATGTGCTGTTGCTCATATTAGACTTGACCGCCGGGTGGTGGTGCCTGAGGGGCTTGATTGTCTCCCCCGTCTCCTGGTCCCCCTCCTCCATCCACTAGTGGAGGTGGAGGGACTTGTGGGGTGAATACGGTATGTATGATGACCGCGTTCTAGGTTGGGGTGCCCCACATACTCTACAAGTTTCTGTCCAGTCAGGATTCTGGTTTCCACACATTGTACATGTCCAGCCTGGTCTACCCATCGTCCCAGAATATGACATTAGGGGAGCTGAAGGTGGCGGACATATTTTATTTTCTGTCTAATTTTCATGTTTTACACTTGTGTCATAATACAAATTTCCTCCAAATGTTACATTTGACCATCACTCATTGTTCACTGTTTCTGCTGCCCGACACCAACATTCCACAACCTCCTCACATTCCTGATCCTTCATCCAATCACTATGTGTTCTTTTGAACCTTCCACAAACTTCAGAATTTTAATTGCCATGTTTCATACCTGCCATCTGTAACACCTTCTCTGTTTTTTTCTTGTCTTGTTTCCCTTCTACATTTTGACTATCTGCTTGGCCAATTTATACCCTGTGTATTGCCCATGTCTATGTGTTAAGAATTTATCAACCAGATGTCTGAAATATTTTAGTTAAAACTAAGTTTCAACAACCATCTATCTGCTTCCTTATAGCCGACTTCCTCATTCATTTCCTGTTAATGTATCAACTATATTACAGATAGGAAAACTCTATATTAACAATGATATAGAGTCCAGAAATTGGTGGCACTACGGTAGACTATCACTTCACCACCGGTCACATGGAGAAAACGGGGGTCACGGTACTCTCGCAATCTTGTGGTGCACAGCTTGTAAGATACAAATATAATTCCACAAATAGAAATGAATGAGCGGCACTCACCATTTGATGCAAATTTTTCTTTAATGATGGGTGCAGAGAGGGGGAGAACAAACAGTGCAATCACAGGAACATGGCGATGGCCATTTCGCGTATCACCGCTTCATCTGGCCATAACTGAAAGCCCCTGAATGTATATGTTCGCGAATGCGTTTAAAAAGGCAGCGGACCATCTTGCCTATATAGAATCTGCCACATTTTCACAGAATCAGGTAGACTACGTATTTGCTCCTGCATGTAATTAGTGTGTTCACTTTATGGTTAATACCTCAGAAGGATATGTATGATCATTTCCAAATCAGGCACATGGCCTGAGCTTGCCCTCTACGCCTTGGAGGTGCTGGCCTGCCCTGCGGCAAGTGTATTCTCCAAACATGTGTTGAGCACAACAGGGGAGGTGATAACGGACAGGCACATACGCCTATTCACAGCCAACATGGACAAGCTCATGCTCATTAACCGCCTCCGGACCGCCTAACGCAGGATCGCGGTCCAGAGGCGGCTGTCCCAGGCAGAGTCCACGCGTCATCTCGCGAGACGCGTGACTTCCTGTGAACGCACGCACACAGGCGTGCGCGTTCACAGGATCAGAAGGTAAGAGAGTGTATCTACAGCCTGTCAGCGGCGATCGTTCGCTGGCAGGCTGTAGATGCGATTTTTTTAACCCCTAACAGGTATATTAGACGCTGTTTTGATAACAGCGTCTAATATACCTGCTACCTGGTCCTCTGGTGGTCCCTTTTGCTTGGATCGACCACCAGAGGACACAGGTAGCTCTGTAAAGTAGCACCAAACACCACTACACTACACCCCTGTCACATATTAACCCCTTATGAACACCTGATCACCCCATATAGACTCCCTGATCACCCCCCTGTCATTGATCACCCCCCTGTAAGGCTCCATTCAGATGTCCGTATGTGTTTTACGGATCCACGCATCCATGGATCGGATCCCCAAAACACATACGGACGTCTGAATGGAGCCTTACAGGGGGGTGATCAGGGAGTCTATATGGTATGATCACCGCCTGTAAGGCTCCATTCAGACGTCCGTATGTGTTTCACGGATCCACGCATCCATGGATCGGATCCGCAAAACACATACGGACGTCTGGAGCCTTACAGGGGGGTGATCAGGGAGTCTATATGGGATGATCACCCCCTGTAAGGCTCCATTCAGACGTCCGTATGTGTTTTACGGATCCACGCATCCATGGATCGGATCCGCAAAACACATACGGACGTCTGAATGGAGCCTTACAGGGGGGTGATCAATGACAGGGGTGTGATCACCCCATATACACTTCCTGATCACCCCCTGTAATTGATCAACCCCCTGTCATTGATCACCCCCCTGTAAGGCTCCATTCAGACGTCCGTATGTGTTTTACGGATCCACGCATCCATGGATCGGATCCGCAAAACACATACGGACATCTGAATGGAGCCTTACAGGGGGGTGATCAATGACAGGGGGGTGATCACCCCATATAGACTCCCTGATCACCCCCCTGTTATTGATCACCCCCCTGTAAGGCTCCATTCAGACATTTTTTTTGGCATAAGTTAGCGGAAATTTTTATTTTTCTTTTTCTTACAAAGTCTCATATTCCACTAACCTGTGTCAAAAAATAAAATCTCACATGAACTCACCATACCCCTTACGGAATCCAGATGCGTTAAATTTTTTATACATTTATATTCCAGACTTCTTCTCACGCTTTAGGGCCCCTAAAATGCCAGGGCAGTATAAATACCCCACATGTGACCCCATTTCGGAAAGAAGACACCCCAAGGTATTCGCTGAGGGGCATATTGAGTCCATGAAAGATTGAAATTTTTGTCCCAAGTTAGCGGAAAGGGAGACTTTGTGAGAAAAAAATAAATAAATCAATTTCCGCTAACTTGTGCCAAAAAAAAATAATTTCTATGAACTCGCCATGCCCCTCATTGAATACCTTGGGGTGTCTTCTTTCCAAAATGGGGTCACATGTGGGGTATTTATACTGCCCTGGCATTTTAGGGACCCGAAAGCGTGAGAAGAAGTCTGGGATCCAAATGTCTAAAAATGCCCTCCTAAAAGGAATTTGGGCCCCTTTGCGCATCTAGGCTGCAAAAAAGTGTCACACATGTGGTATCGCCGTACTCAGGAGAAGTTGGGAAATGTGTTTTGGGGTGTACATATACCCATGCTGGGTGAGATAAATATCTTGGTCAAATGCCAACTTTGTATAAAAAAAATAGGAAAAGTTGTCTTTTGCCGAGATATTTCTCTCACCCAACATGGGTATATGTAAAAAGACACCCCAAACACATTCCGCAACTTCTCCTGAGTACGGCAATACCACATGTGTGACACTTTTTTGCAGCCTAGGTGGGCAAAGGGGCCCACATTCCAAAGAGCACCTTTCGGATTTCACAGGGCATTTTTTACAGATTTTTATTTCAAACTACTTCTCACGCATTTGGGCCCCTAAAATGCCAGGGCAGTATAACTACCCCACAAGTGACCCCATTTTGGAAAGAAGACACCCCAAGGTAATCCGTGAGGGGCATGGCGAGTTCCTAGAATTTTTTATTTTTTGTCACAAGTTAGCGGAAAATGATGATTTTTTCTTTATTTTTTCTTACAAAGTCTCATATTCCACTAACTTGTGACACAAAATAAAAACTTCCATGAACTCACTATGCCCATCACGAAATACCTTGGGGTGTCTTCTTTCCAAAATGGGGTCACTTATGGGGTAGTTATACTGCCCTGGCATTTTAGGGGCCCAAATGCGTGCAAAGTAGTTTTAAATCAAAATCTGTAAAAAATGGCCGGTGAAATCTGAAAGGTGCTCTTTGGAATGTGGGCCCTTTTGCCCACCTAGGCTGCAAAAAAGTGTCACACATGTGGTATTGCCGTACTCAGAAGAAGTTGGGGAATATGTTTTGGGGTGTCATTTCACATATACCCATGCTGGGTGAGAGAAATATCTCGGCAAAAGACAACTTTTCCCATTTTTTTTATACAAAGTTGGCATTTGACCAAAATATTTATCTCATCCAGCATGGGTATATGTAAAATGACACCCGAAAACACATTCCCCAACTTCTCCTGAGTACGGCGATACCACATGTGTGACTACTTTTTTGCAGCCTAGGTGGGCAAAGGGGCCCACATTCCAAAGAGCACCTTTCGGATTTCACCGGCCATTTTTTACAGATTTTGAATTAACTTCGCACGCATTTGGGCCCCTAAAATGGCAGGGCAGTATAACTACCCCACAAGTGACCCCATTTTGGAAAGAAGACACCCCAAGGTATTTCATGATGGGCATAGTGAGTTCATGGAAGTTTTTATTTTTTGTCAAAAGTTTGTGGAATATGAGACTTTGAAAGGAAATAAAAAAATAAAAAAATTCATCATTTTCCGCTAACTTGTGACAGAAAATAAAAAGTTTTATGAACTCACTATGCCCATCAGCGAATACCTTTGGTTGTCTACTTTCCGAAATGGGGTCATTTGTAGGGTTTTTCTACTGTCTGGGCATTGTAGAACCTCAGGAAACATGACAGGTGCTCAGAAATTGAGAACTGCTTCAAAAAGCGGAAATTCACATTTTTGTACCATAGTTTGTAAACGCTATAACTTTTACCCAAACCATTTTTTTTTACCCAAACATTTTTTTAATCAAAGACATGTAAAACAATAAATTTAGGGGAAAATTTATATATAGATGTCATTTTTTTAAAGTTTTACAACTGAAAGTGAAAAATGTCCTTTTTTTGCAAAAAATTTCATTAAATTTCGATTAATAACAAAAAAAGTAAAAATGTCAGCAGCAATGAAATACCACCAAATGAAAGCTCTATTAGTGAGAAGAAAAGGAGGTAAAATTCATTTTGGTGGTAAGTTGCATGACCGAGCAATAAACGGTGAAAGTAGTGTAGTGCAGAAGTGTAAAAAGTGGCCTGGTTCTTAAGGGTGTTTCAGCTAGGGGGGCTGAAGTGGTTAAAATGAACCAGGCATGGATCTCACAGGACTTGTCCGTACCTTGGCCAGAGTAGAGAGGTATACCAGATGCACCTAGCCATTGTTGTACTCCGGCGCAGTTTGTGCATTCTCTTTACTATTTTCCAATGCTTTAGGGCCTCCACAAACCAAACAAACAAACAAAAAAAAAGATTTAAAATAAATAAATAAATAAATAAAAATATAAGGTTGGTCACTAGTGATAGACAAACATCTGCCGGGATGGTTCGCAAACGCGTTTTTTAAGGGAAAGAAGTGGAATGTTATGTAATGTCCAAGTCAATCACCTGACCTGAATCAGATTGAGCATGCATTTCACTTGCTGAAGACAAAACTGAAGGGAAAATGGCCCAAGAACAAGCAGGAACTGAAGACAGTTGCAGTAGAGGCCTGGCAGAGCATCACCAGGGATGAGACCCAGCTTCTGGTGATGTCTATGCTTTCCAGACTTCAGGCTGTAATTGACTGCAAAGGATTTGCAACCAAGTATTAAAAAGTGAAAGTTTGATTTATGATTATTATTCTGTCCCATTACTTTTGGTCACTTAACAAGTGGGAGGCACATATGCAAACTGTTGTAATTCCTGCACCGTTCACCTGATTTGGATGTAAATACCCTCAAATTAAATCCGACAGTCTGCAGTTAAAGCACATCTATTTTGTTTCATTTCAAATCCATTGTGGTGGTGTATAGAGCCAAAAATCTTAGAATTGTGTCGATGTCCCAATATTTTTGGACCTGACTGTATACCAGTAGAAATAGTTTGTTCCAATAACGCTTGTCCCTCTATATACCTGCAGTATCGCAGCAGGACCGCAGACATCTGACGCACAATACAAATGCACTATAATATAATTTCTAACATAGAAAGTATATTATAACATTGTACAAAGAAGGTAATCCATTAGAATACACATAAAGATAAAACTTAACCTTTAATAATTTTACTATGAGGGTCCATTCACACGTCCGTAAGTGTTTTGCGGATCTGCAAAACACAGACACCAGCAATGTGCATTCGGCAATTTGTGGACTTCACATCGCCGGCTCTATAATAGAAAATGCCTAATCTTGTCTGCAATTGCAGACAAGAATAGGACATGTTCTATTTTTTTGCGGAAACGGAAGCACATATGCGGAAGTGCAGATCCGCAAATGCAGATGCGGACAGCACATTCCAGCCCCATTGAACATGAATGGGTCTGCACCCGTTCCACAAAATTGCGGAACGGATGCAGACCCATTTTGCGGACGTGTGCATTGAAAAGATATCCCTCAAAATGAAAATAAATTAAATTATTAAAGTTAAAGGGGTTCTGCATTTTGTTTTAACTGATGATCTATCCTCTGGCTAGATCATCAGCATCTGATTGGCGGGGGTCCGACACCCAGGACACGACGCCGATCAGCTGTTTGAGAAGGCAGCGGCGCTCCAGCAGCGGCGCGGCCTTCTCACTGTTTACCGCTGGCCCAGTGATGTCACGACTAGTATCAACTAGCATGGGCGGGGCTAAGTTCCATTCAAGTGAACAGACTGGGCCAGTGGTAAACAGCGAGAAGGCCGTGGCGCTTCTGAAGCGCCGCTGCCTTCTCAAACAGCTGATCGGCGGGGTCCCGAGTGTCCCCCGCCGATCAGTTAAAACAAAGTGCAGAACCCCTTTAAGCAAAAGCATAGATGTGGTAGGCACTAACAAGTGCTCGGCGGCACTAAATCAGGTGCTCTGCGGCACCAAATCAGAAACCATATGTCCTACCACAATCCGGGGGGTTCCAATGCACATCCATGAATCCCGGAAGGAAAGCAAAAAACATCTATCCCTGGGCTAGATGATGATGTAGTATTGAAGGACAGGGTGGGCAAAAAACTGTCCCTGATATTGCCCTACAGGGGGGTGCTATTCTGGCCCTGATAGCCTAACCACAGACCACCTGCCCCGATAAGAGCGACCCCGTCCAGAACCTTACCCTATATAAAAATGTACCATCTGATGGCTGTCTCATGGGTCAAAGTTCTTCATAATGTAAAAGAATATGGCGGGCGCGAATTTCTCCATATGTTCGCATGTTTGGCGAATCGCGAACACGCAAAGTTCGCCGCAAAACGACCGCCGGGCGAACCGCAAGGCCATCTCTATTGGTCACCTCCTCTGCCTCATCCGCCTGCACCGCCACGTCCACCTTCTCCTCTACTGGGACCTCCGCCTCCAGGTTCCAGATTGTTATGTCTTATATTTGCAGAGTATAGAATTGTACCGTGCGCACCTAGCCATTGTTGTACTATGGAGCAGTTTGTGCGTACTCTTTGCTATTTCCCAATGTTTTGGGGCTTCCACAAGCAAAAAAAAAGAAAAAGAAAAAACATTGAGCAGGATGTTCTTTATCTTTTTCCATGATAACTGTTCTACTAGACAAAATTAATTGTTGGGCAAGCAATGACCTTGGCAATACAAAAACATGTCCTAACGCCACCCTTAAATCTATCTTAAAAACCCCGAGACAGTACTCTCAGTAAGTCTAGTACTCCTTACAGTGTTACCTTTGAGCCTTGTCAAGCAATGCATAGGTGTATGAGCATAGTAGGCATGCAAAGTAAGGCTACTTTTACACTAGTGTTTTTGCTGGATCCGGCACGGTCCAGCAAAAACGCTTCCGTTACTGATAATACAACCATCTGCATCCGTTATGAATGGATCCAGTTGTATTATCTTTAACATATATTTAACATTGCCAAGACGGATCCGTGATTAACTCCACTGAAAGTCAATGGGGACGGATCCATTTTCTATTGTGGCAGAGAAAACGGATCCGTCCCGATTGACTTGCATTGGGGGTAATGCCGGATCCACCTTGCTGCGCATCCCAGGATGGAAAGCAAAATGCAACATGTTGCAGTTTGCTCCCTGGTCTGGGAATGCAACTAAACAGAACGGAATGCATTGTGGAGCACTCCGTTCTTTTCAGTTCAGTTTTGTCTCCATTGACAATAGATGGGGACAAAACTGAAGCGTTTTTTTCCGGTATTGAGCCTCTATGACGGAACTCAATACCGTAAAACTTAAACACTAGTGGGAATGTACCCTAACCAATGCTCATGAACATTAAAAGGGTTGTCCGGATTCAGAGCTTCCGCCCGACAGTGTGTTATTGTAAACAAAAGAGCCCGTGCCCTGCGCGATCAAGCACAGGGCGAGGAAGCGCATCGGAGCATGAGATTCTCCAATGCTAACATCAGGGGGGCTGCCTGGGTGAAAATATGGGTATGTACATAACCCCTTTAACTACATTCAATTAATAAATTATGGTGAATACGGTTACATAGGTAAATACCTGCCAACGTGCATCATATAAATATGAGGAAATTAGCATATACATCCAAAATTAATAATATTATGTTATGTTACAAGAGATTTTTACCCTTGGCATTGTTTTTTTTTTTCAAAAGCTAGTTCTAATATATTGACGTAAAAAGTTAAGTACATAATGGATAGAATTTAATTTGACATATACTTATTATTTGAGATATATACAATATGGAAATACATTATTTGAAATGGAAATGTATTTTTCTTAAGTCAGTAAAGGACGCAAGGTTAAATTTCCATTCTGAATGTAGGACTGCCCTTGATCATTTGCTCATGTAAAAAAAATGAGCCTACTTGTTTCTTTTATTACAACTATAGTTGTCCTTGAGTTTGTACTTTCTTATGTCACTTATGAAAAATTAAACACATTAGTTCATATTCTTTTCAGTCTTCAATATGGCCAATAAAGCAAGGCTAAACATGCTAGTTTTACATAATTGTATATAGGAACGTTTTCTTTATTGTTAACTATACAATGCAAACTATAATGTTGTCATGTACAGTGCCTTGAAAAAGTATTTATACCCCTTGAACTTTTCCACATTTTTCCGCTTTACACCCACAAATTTAAATGTATTTTATTAGGATTTTATGTGATAGACAGAGAGGAGAGACGTTTTCAAGATTGCAACTCAGACGCATCGCCGAATAAAAAAATAAAAATTTCCTTAGTTACAAATGAATTTGTCACGAAGCTTATTATATAAGCTATATCTCGGCCTGCAGGGAGAGTGTATCTTAGTGTACATTACTTTGCATTGCTTAAACATGCAAAGCTAGTCCTTTCTAAGCGTGAAACAGTTACTGTGCACAAGTATGACAGCCAGGTCTCATACAGTATAGGGACGTGCGTAAATGTCGTGCAGGCAGTGGCGGATTATAATTGTGGCGTTTGGGTCCGAAGCCCAGGGCGGGGGCACGAGAGCGCATAGTTCCCTACCCCTGATCACCACTATAGGCTTCAGGCACTGACGTGGGTGCGCAGAGAGTCTGCCTGCCATCTTCGAGTGAGGGCCGACTAGGACACAGGTAAGTATTAGCTTTTTTTTTTTTTTGTTGGGTGCCAACTTTGGGGGACATTATTAGGGGGCACAGGAGAATATTACTGAAGGGACAGTGGGGGGCAAACTACTACGTGGGGGCAAATTACTAGTGTGGGGGAAATTAATACTGTGGGGGCAGTGTGGGAGAAAATTACTACCTTGAAGGGAATTAATACTGTGGGGGCAGTGTGGACAAATTAATAGTGTGGGGGCAAACTACTATATGGGGGTAGTGTGAAGGATGTTGCTATTGGGTAGGAACTATAGGGGCATTTCTATTACAAAATGGGGGAAGAAGTCAATGCGTTTTATAAAGCGAATGTGCTCAGAAATATCGCTGTTACATTGCAGGCTGCTATCTAGAGACGCACCTCCAGTGTTAATAATGTGAGGCGCCCTCTAGTAGGAAGTGACAGCTAAATGCCGCCAGCACGCATGTTTAAAAGGACGTGTGAGCGCTCAGTCTGCTGTAGCTTAGCAGCACTGACGCTTTGCTGTCCTCCGAACCACACCTCCCTTCCCTACTGTGATGCGCTCTGGCACTGTATGTTGAGCACTGCTTTCCCCTGGGACTACTGGGCTGTCTCTACCTGAGAGTTGGTGAGTGACAGCCTGGATATAAAGAAGGGAAGCTCAAGGGCCGACCTGGACAAATGCGTATTACATTTGGCTATAACCTCTCCTCAGCTATAGAAATATACGCATGTACTGCAGTACATGGGTGAACTCTTTAGGATGAGGGGGGGTTATAGTCATATTTAATATAATATAACCACTGTCCAGGAGCCGTACTACTATTTTCCTCCTGAGTTTTAGCATTAAATGTGACTATAACCCCCCTCATTCATAGGAATACACCCATGTGCAGCAGTGCATGGGTGTATTTCTATGGATGAGGGGGTTATAGTCACATTTAATATTAACACTGTCCAAGGATTGTACCATAATTGACCTGTGTATATTAAATGTGACCATAAGCCCCCTCATCTATAGGAACACACCTATGTACTGCAGTACATGGGTGCATTCCTATGGATGAGGGGGTTATAACACAGGTGAATTACGGCACACTGGACAGTGTTCATATTATGACTATAACCCCCTCATCCATAGGTATGCACCCATGTACTGCACATGTTTTAGCCCACCTTTTGGTTGAAAATATATTTTTATTATTTTCCTCCTCTTAACCTGGTGTGAGTCTTACATTCAGGTGCGTCTTATAAAGCAAAAAATATTATGTATTTTAAATTTGGCAACAAAAAATTTAATTTGGCTCCTAAATTTTTCAGTTTAGGAGCCATTGGCTCCTGGGTATTTTTGCAGTCCTATGCAACACTATAGATAGCATAAGGTAAAAGGGTTCTCTGGGATTTCTATATTGATGGCCTATCCTCAGGTCATATAGGTCATAAATATGATATTGCTGTAGGTCCGACTCCTGGTACCCCAGCCAATCAGCTGTTTGAGGAGACCACGATGTTCCAGTAAGCGCCACAGCACTGTGCTTGGTATTGCAGCTCAGCCCCAATTACGCAGATGGAACTGAGCTGCACCTAGGCCATGTAACGATGAATGTGATGTCATATGGCCTAGGAAGAGACTGTGGCGCTCACAAAGAACTGGAGACTCTTCATATAAAAAAAACTAAACTAAACTAAAATGGAGGGAGGGGCCCGAGCAACAGTCGCAGCTAACCCCTAGCTAAACCAAAAGAAGTGTATATAGAAGTCTTTAGTAAAAGAAAAAAAAAAACACTGCGCCCCTGCAAGACCTGTGTTCCAATGACTCTTTAGTGGAACAAAAGAAGGACATGGAGGCAGTGCCAATAAAATAGTGGAGAGGAAAAAAACCTAAAAGTTATTTTCAAGCCATGTTGTGTTACGGGTCAAAAATACGGAACAGATGCAGATCTTTTCATGATACGTTATCTGCAAATAGGATTGGCTCCTGATTTTGGCTTACCATAAAGTAACTGCTGGAATTAACTGATCAAGTAACTGAAGTATGAACTGAGCCTGACAGGTCAATGTTAGTGCCAGGTATAATGTTGTTAACTGATCTGTCCAAAGATTCTACTATAAACTGAAAGAGCTGTCTCATTTACACCGTCTGCTGATTCCACATGGATTGCTAGTTAACCTGTTCTGGTATCCACAGCTTCTACTAAAGTGAGAAATCTGTCTCTTTTGTGGGGTATCCTTATACACAAGTAGCCAAGCTAAAATTTACTCTGATACTGCTGATAACATATGTGAAAGTGTTATTTCATGCCAACTTTTGACAAAAGCCATTGAAATACATTGAAAAAGTTTAGTTAACTTTTTTGTGCCATTTTTGAACTTGTTAACCATCAAGTTTAGCTTGCCTGCATCTGTAGAGTGCTCGATAGCCTGTTCTGTTAGGCACTGATTCTACTATAGAGTGAAAGACTGTCTCATTTTACACTGTCGGCTGTTTCCACATAGATTGATAGATAACCTATATTGTTATCTACTGAAGCAAGTTGTGGCCACATGACAGAATGGGGAGGATGTCAGCAATAAGTTTGTGTTGACGTCACTGTTTATTTCTCCCTTCTTCTGATCCGTCAACCCCCAAAAAAACGGATCCTGTCTTTTCAGCATCTGCCTTCACACGGTCAGTATTTGGTCAGTAATTGATCAATATTTGTAAGGCAAAAAACAGGTTTGGGTCCAAAACAGAGATGACATGAGAGGGAAATATTTGCATTTCTTCTGTGTTTTGGACCCACTCCTGCTTTTGGCTTCCAAATCATGATGAAATCCTGATACAAAATACTGACCGTGTGATCAAGGCCTTATAAATACTCCAAAGCATCATTCTTTGTATTTTTCATTTTTAGGTTCTTCTTTCTATCAAAATGGTGATATCAACAAGGCCAAGCAGGGACACTAGTGGCTCCGTCACAGAGTCGTGAGGGTGGCAGCAGCATGAGGAGTCAACATAGTTACCCAGTATCAGAATGGGGAGAGTGACAACAGCATGAGGAGTCAACATAGTGGCTCAATGACAGAGTGGGGAGGTGCGGGGGAGCAACAGCAGTTGCAGTAAAACCACAAGGATGTCTTGATAGTAGTTAAATTTATCATCCCTTTCAGCAGTTGGAAAAAAGGCCCCCATTTTGGCCCGGTAGCGAGGGTCTAACATGGTGGAGAGCCAGTAGTAATCTCTCTGCCAAACAAACAACTCAGCATGCTTTAGACCATCAGAGGGATTCCCTGACTCCATCTCCACTGCATATTACCACAGTCTGTCAGGGTCATCTGCCTGGTCTTCCTTGTTGCCCTCCAGCTCCTCATGTTTCTCCTGCTCCTCCTGTTTCTCCTGTTCCTCTGCTGCCGCTTTGGCAGATAAACCACTTATTTCTGTAGACAATTCCTGGGCGTTAATATCCTCCTCCTCATCCTCCTCTGTCAGTCCAGCCTCCACAGGACTCAGCTGGCCATGGTATGTAAGCGCCAAGTTTCCTTTACCCTGGCCAGTGAGATTTATCATCATCTGCTCCAGGAGTGGAATGACATCATTCATCCCATATACATCAAAAAGTTTATGACTTGCAATTCAAAATGTAAGTTTATTGTTTAACCTCTCCTCCAAATCTGGGCTGGCCAGTAGCTGCTGACTGTCCTCAAAAATATCTTCCTAGTTAAAAAGAGGAGCAGAGCCGGCGGCATACATTACTTGCCTCGCAGAAGGAGCATCAAAGGAAAGAGGCAGGTTCAGAACAGTTGAGGGCACAGAGCTTGGTCCTGGCCTGTGCCTACTTAGTGTGGTGTCAGAGGAAACCACTGACTCCTGGCTGTGGGTGTCTGAGGTCAGTCGAGATGATGTTAAATTTGTCATCGAAACACGACTGCTGGATGAAAGTGCCAGCTCTGACCAGTTTCTGTGGCTGCTGCTACCAACCCCCTCTTCTTCTGCTACTTCTGCTTGCTCCAGCAACATTTTTGCCACTGCCCATTCCTTTGGAGGGCAACTGTCTGTTGGACATACTGTATTGTAACATTACCTTTATATGTAAAATTTTTATTTAATGTCAATGTGTACACCCCACTAACAGTAGAATAAGACAACTTATTCACCCCAATTTGAGTATCAAGGCATAAAATAGAATTAATTATGTATTAAACTAGGTGGACACCCAAATAACAGTAAAACTGGACAGCTTATTCTCCCTGATTTGTGAATCAAGGTGTAACAGAATTGCTTATGTTTCAAATAAGTTGGACACCCCAATAACAGTAAAATTAGAAAGCTTACTCACCCCAATTTGAAAATTAAGGCATATTAGAATTGCTTATCTATCAAACAAGGTGGACACCCCAATAACAGTAAAATTAGACAGCTTATTAATCAAAGTTTGATTGAATTGCTTATATATTAAACAAGGAAGACACTGTTTAATTAGATAGCTGTGTGCCCTATACAGGGATTGATGTAAACTGCGCTGTCTCCTATAGATCCATTTTGCTTTAGAATACAGTCCCTAAACTGTCACTATGCTCTCCCTAAAGTGTGTAAAAACTCTCCCTACACTGTATCTGCACTGTCCATGCACTCTCCCTATCCAATATTAAAAGCTTTTAGCAACACTGTCCCTAGCACTTGTCACATCTCTCCCTATGCTCAGCTCATGGAGACAGTGGGGGAAAAGGCTTTTGAAGGGCTGTGACATCACAGGGAACTGGCTAACTGCTGATTAGCTGTTTGCACAGCATTATGGGTGATCTTGTGTTCCCCAGGCTTCTTGCTTCCACTTCGAAACATATATAGCTGCTATTTTAGGAGAGAAAATAAGCGCAAGAAAATTCAGATTTGTTGCAAATCAAATTTTTTCTAAACTTCTGATTGCACTTCCAATACCTCAGTAATAGTGATAGACAAGTATGCGTGAAGTGAAAAAAAAGATACATGATTTTCAAAATATTTGATAAATACAAATTTGGAAAGTGTGATGTGCATTTGTATTCAGTCCCCCTGTACTCTGATATCCCTAAATAAAATGTAGTATGACCAATTGCCTTGAGAAGTTACATAATTTGTAAATAAAGTCCATCAGTGTGTACTTTATTCTTAATATAATTGCATGTTCAGAACATTAGTGATCCAACAGCATCATGGAAACCAAGGAATACATCAGACAGGTACTGTAATGACTTCAATAATTTAAGAAAACATTGTCATGTATTATGTCTATTAGAGATGAGCAAATCGAAGTCAAACAAACTGTATGGCACAGTACTTGCATATCAAAGAACCTTTACACAGACTGAGAGTCTGCCAGATAATATAGGAATGCTCGTTAGTGAATATCTGTCAGTGTAAAAGTGATTATCTGGCGGTGTAAAAGTATCTGTCAGTGTAATAGTCTCTCAATTCCTGCAAAATGCAAGCAGTTGCTTCTGCCCCCGTGACTCTTATATTCTTAATTAATCTGGGATGATGTTTTACATGTAATAAGATCCAGAATCCCGTGCATTAAGGCACCCAACATCAACCATTGGGAAGGTCTGACAATGCTGCAACTGGAATATGATTATCTAACTATTTTTTGTTTTTTTTGTTTTCATGTACTCTACCATTACAACTTTGTCTCTTCTATTGGTGCATCTCAGAAACAAAATTATTGGTTCATGCGCTGCTATTTCTATCATAAACCAGTTGAGATGTATGACAGTACTAGTTAATTTATGGTACTTAGTGGTACATACTTAAACGAGAACACAAGCCTCCTTGCCTTGTGTGGTTTTTCCCTTCTAAGTAATTCCCCTCTATTTTGGTGAGCTGTCTGCTCGTAAGCACTGTAAATTACAGATGAATGGTACCTTCTTTGGGTTAAACTTGATTTTAATTCCTGTGACTGCTATTCAAAATGTACTTTTTTATTATAAAAAAACTTTTCAGTCTTAAAAACTGACTGTATGGTATCGATCGCTTGATGGGTTTTGGATGATAGCTCTAGTAGTGCAAAAAGAGCAGTAGTTGTTTTTTTGCCACATACTGTTGTAACCAGATTGTTCTGCTCAATGTTGACTGTTATGTCTAAGAAATCAATGAAGGTATCCTGTAAGGCTACTTTCACACTAGCGTTCGGGCGGATCCGTTCTGAACGGATCCGCTCATAATAATGCAGACGGAGGCTCCGTTCAGAACGGATCCGTCTGCATTATATTAGCTAAAAAAAGCTAAGTGTGAAAATAGCCTCGGACGGATCCGTCCAGACTTTCAATGTAAAGTCAATGGGGGACGGATCCGCCTGAAGATTGAGCCACAGGGTGACATCTTCAAACGGATCCGTCCCCATTGACTTACATTGTAAGTCTGGGCGGATCCGCACGCCTCCGCACGGCCAGGCGGACACCCGAACGCTGCAAGCAGCGTTCAGCTGTCCGCCTGTCCGTGCGGAGGCGAGCGGAGCGGAGGCTGAACGCCGCCAGACTGATGCAGTCTGAGCGGATCCGCTCCATTCAGACTGCATCAGGGCTGGACGGCTGCGTTCGGGTCCGCTCGTGAGCCCCTTCAAACGGAGCTCACGAACGGACCAGCGAACGCTAGTGTGAAAGCAGCCTAACTGGGACATGGATCTCATATTCATATAGTTTGAGTGAATGTATGTCATAAAACCCAGAAATAATGTTTCAGGACCAGACCAAATCATAAACATATAATCTATGTTTAAGTGAAAATGTTTTTTCCTCAAAAAATACTAAAACGATATTAGAAAAAGTTGGGGCCACAGGCATTCCCATTGATGTACCTGGGCATTATTTGTACCAGTTGCCCCCAAATTCAAAAGCATTATTCTGTAACACAATGAACAAAGATTCTGTAATACATGTTAAGTCTTTTTTCAACCGTATTAACTATGTAAAAATACCAAAAAAGCCTGCTTTTATCTGATCGCTCTAAAATGCTCTCTACTTCTCTCACTCCCTCCCTATTTGGGAATGCGGGTGTACAGATTTTCCATATCAATTGTGGCCAGTCTATATGCTGCTGCTTGAAGCCCTCAATCACATTTAAAAAAAAAATCATTCCCTCTTACATTGGTGACAACAATGATTTTTTAAAAGTATGGAATTCCAACATATGGAAACATTGCATATAAGGTGATGTAGGGGAACACCATTCTGCCTTTGCAGCTCAAGGAGGGCTTGATTTGCACAGCAAGAGTGGCTGAAGTGCATGGACAGTTTCCTTGACTTTTTCAAGATGTGTTGCAGTTGGGTGGAAGACTCCAAGAACAGGGTGACAACCAGATTAAGATGTACACCATGCAGAGTGCTTGGGTCAATCCTCCCTGATGCAGCTCAGACAGAATGTTCTTCCCATTATCGGTGACCATGGTTCCTATCTCCAATTGGTGAGGAGATAGCCAGGCTTCGATTTCTCAGTTCAAGACGCAGAGCAGTTCCTACCTGGTGTGACTCCATTTGCCCAGGCTGACCAGGTGCAGAACTGCCTAACAGCCAGACATTAGGCCCTGATACAATCTTTCCTCCCTTTCAGTAAGTGATCTGGCCATGTAGCTTACACAGAACCGCATGACAATGCCATCCTTTGCATTAGTGGTATGCTGGAGGGCCACTCTGAACTGAGCCTACAGTGGAGGCTGAAGACAAGGTCGAGGATGAGTAAGCAGAGGAAATTGGCGCAGAAATCCCTGCCATCACCTGGCCAAGTCGATGGTGTGCTTGGGCAGGAACCAGATTGACATAGTTGGCTGTAAAAGACATATATTGTCCTCGACCATAGTTATAGCTCTACACGTCTCCACACATGAACTGTACCAACCCCCGACAGGCTCAAGAACTGGTCCACCTTTTGCTCAACATATGTGTGCAGGGCTGGTACAGTTTTTTTTAGAGAAGTAATGATTGCTTGGGACTCTGCAGCTTGGGTGGGCACAAGCCATCCGTTCTCTGAAAGTCCACAATATCGAAAGGAAGGGACTGTAGTACCACCAACTTGGCCAGATGCACATTCAGCTTCTGCGTCGTTGGATGAATGCATGCATACTGTTGCCTCTTTGCAGTCCCCTTGGTGATCGACTGCTGGCGAAACATGTTATGGGGAATAGGAGGAGGGGGAGCATCCGGAGCAATAGACAAGGGAAAGAAAAACAGCTTCTTTCTGCTGAGGTTGAAGAACCCTGACTGCTGGAGAAGGTATGCGGGCCGCTGGGAGATGCAGTGGTTGCTGCATCAGGCCATGCCACTACATTAGTGCCACGGTTTTCCCAGGCCACTTTATGTAATACTCCATGAGTTGATACAGTGCTGTGGTGTCAACATTAGCACCCTGAAAGCACTTCACCTTCTGCCTACATATTCTGCATACCGCCACACTAACGTCCTCCAGCGACTTGCTAAAAAATTGCCACACTACCTAGTACGGCATTTTACCCCCACCACTTCATGCTGAATGCCTGCCGATACCTTATGAACTTGTGCACTGCTAGTTGTTTCCTGACATAAGCTTCTGAATAGCAAGTGATGTAACCCAGGCATGTTTGGATACAGATCTCCCACTGCTTCCACCCTGCTGCTGACTTATGGGCCTGCTGCCACCCTCACCCCTAATGATGATGATGCCCCCTTTTCACCCGGCTACCACGTGCGATTGGCTACATCATCACCTACTACTGTCTCTTCGTCACTTATGTCATCCGCACCAAACTCATGGCCACAGCCCTGACCACTCGCAACACGTGCTCCCATTGTCATCATCGATAGTTGAATGCCTTAGGCAGGATGCAGAGGACCTCTCCTCCAGTTCTGTGCTGGCCTGTAGCTGCTCACTGTCTTCACTAAGCTCATCCTCGCTGAATAGTGGACCAGAGCCAGCAGCATGCATTACTTCCAGAGCAGAAGGAGCAGTAAAAGAAAGAGGCAGTTGCAGGACAGGTGAGGGCACAAAGGTTGCCCCTGAGCCATGCCAATTTAGTGTGTTGTCAGAGGAACCCACAGATTCCTGACTGTATGTGTAATGATAAAGCCAAACTGACGGCCAAACTGACGGCCAGCAAACGCGGTTTACTAGACACACTTTGCACAAGCTGTCACACTCTGAACACCCTTGAGGGCTGGGGTACTCTTGACCTGCCTCTATCTGGAAGGGGGACTTTGGAAAAGTCCTTCCCAGGTGTAAAATAGCAGAGCAGCTGTTGGCTGGGTACACCGGCCACAGTTGGGTAAAAAAAAAAACAAAGTAAGCCAGGTCACAAAAAACAGAAGACAACCAAAACCAGAGCCAGAGTCAATAGCCAGAAAAAATCACTAAACAGATAGCTTCAGATGCAGAACCAGGAAGTAACTGAATAATCGGCAGTGAGTGGGAGAAAAGACCAGGTTTAAATATCCCTCCACAGATCACCTGACACTGCTGAGGTCACACCCAATCTCCACCATCAAACCAGGGAAGCACAGGTGAGGGCTGAGAGTGTGCAGAGGAAGGAACCACCACATTTCCAAGTCAGGAGATATGACCCCTAGGTTCCCTAGGGGTTACAGCGTCCCGGGACCCCTGACCAGCGTAAGCACTGGGAATGATGGTGTCCCATCTCCGAGCAGTACCAACATCCGGAGTGGATGTTGATAGAAACCAGGGCACTCTGAAGAGATTTTTTTGTAATGATTTCTTATTCATTTCATTGTATTATTTTGTTGTTTTAATCCACCCGCATAATTAATTAATTACTGGCCAACATTTCGGTCCTACACGGACCTTGTTCACGGCCCTAGTGTCTTGGGCATCATGGATGCCACACCATCCGCCATCCATGATGCCCAAGACACTAAGGCCTTGAACAAGGTCCGTGTAGGAACGAAACGTTGGCCAGTAATTAATTAATTATGCGTATGGATTAAAACAATGAAATAACACAATTAAATAAATAAGAAATCATTACAAAAAAATCTCTTCTATCATTACTGTTAGGCCCCTTTCACATAGGCGAGATTTCCACGCAGGTGCAATGCGTGAGGTGAACACATTGCACCCTCACTGAATCCGGACCCATTGATTTCTATTGTACTGTGCACATGTGCGTTGCGTGAAAATCGCAGCATGCTCTATTTTGTGGATTTTTTTCCCATGGTTATGGATCATGTGATGGACCATGTGATGAGCGCAGTGACGTCACCACAGGTCCTTTTCCTTACAGATGAAGATAGAAGAGAAGCCGGGCTGCGGTGAGTAACTTTTTTTTATTTTTTTAACCCCTCCAGCCCTATTTTACTAAGCATTCTGCTTTAAGAATGCTATTATAACCATGTTATAAGGGAAAATAATACAATCTACACAACACCTAACCCAAACCTGAACTTGGTCTGGGTACCACATTCAGTTTTTTATCACGCGCGTGCAAAACTGACTGAAATTGCGTGCCTACTCGAGCTGTTTTGCAGCAATGCACCCGGGAAACACCCTGAGCCAAAACGGGACACCCGTGTGAAAGAGGCCTTAGTGTCCTTTACCACTGAGCACCGCCTATCTACAAGAGGGGAACAGGGAATCCTTCTGGATATTTCAATTGGATAGCTGTCAGCCAAAGGGTCTAAATAAAAGATTAGATCTAATATTGCAACAATAATATAATATAGTTCCCACTATACATTTAGTGTTTTTATATTATGATATGTTTTTTTGTTTAGAACTTTTTAAAATAGAGGCGATTACCGTCATGTTTTCTGGTCACATGACAGCCTAATTGCAGGCGCAGCTGTGTGGCCGGCTTATATGCTGGAACCATATGTATGCTCAGTATGTCATGAGTAAGGGCAGACATCACAATAGCCCAAAACCGGTAGACGAGGATTTGTCAAACTGGATGTTTAATTTTTAATAGTTGAAATAAAGTACCGTTGCACTGTCTACGTATTGAGCTATATTGCTTCCTTTTTATTGGATATCTCCAAGAGGAGTGCCGTTCAACTCTTTTGTTTAAAGATCTTACAGAGTGACGCGCTCGTAAAGTGCATATCTTTACTAGCCCAGCCCCTCGTGGCGTATCTGTTGTCACCTGAAATTATGTGGAATGGTGAGTTAATTATTCCATTACAGCTGGATTGTTGGTCAAAACATGATGGCTGGATGACAGTGGCAGCTCTGGCCTGTTGTTGTGGCTACTGCTACCACCACTCCTTCTTCTGCTTCTACTTTTGCCGGCTACAGCAACATTTTACTTCTGCCCATTCATTTGGAGGGTACAGTCAACTGTCTGTGCTCCAAATTGTACAGTAACTGAATCAGTAATGTAACTATGCAACTAAGTATGAATTTTGTTAAATGAATGAAGTTTGCTATCCAATAAAAGTCTGTTTCCATGTCAGTGTTACTCAGTGTTTTACCATACAGTATGTCCTGGGGACATGTATTATTTTTTTGGGAATGTGCATAGCCTTACATTTGTCAGTTTTAAACATCATCTGCCACTTCTCTGCCCAAGCTTCAATCTATCCAGATGAATCTGTAGCTATATACCATTCTTTTTCATGTTAATTACTTTACACAGTTTAGTGGCATTTGCAAAAATTGATGTTTTAATGTACAACCCTTCTATAAGATCATTAATAAATATGTTAAAGAGAATAGGTCCCAATTCTGACCCCTGAGGTACCCCAGAGGTGACCGTGACCCAATAACCACCCTCTGTTTTCTATCACTCAGCCAGTTACTTACCTACATACTGTACATACATTTTCCTTCAATCCAAGCATTCTCATTTTATGTACTAACTAGAGTTGAGCGGACACCTGGATGTTCGGGTTCGAGAAGTTCAACCAAACTTTTCGGCACTAAAAAGGCTGTAAAACAGCCCAGGAAAGAGCTAGAAGGCTGCAAAAGGCAGCAACATGTAGGTAAATCCCCTGCAAACAAATGTGGATAGGGAAATGAATAAAAATAAAAATAAAATAAATAAAAATTAACCAATATCAATTGGAGAGAGGTCCCATAGCAGAGAATCAGGCTTCACGTCAGCCACCACTGCAACAGTCCATTGGCATATATTTAGGCCCAGGCACCCAGGCAGAGGAGAGAGGTCCCGTAACAGAGAATCTGGCTTCATGTCAGCAGAGAATCAGTCTGCATGTCATAGAAGAGAATCAGGCTTCACGTCAGCCACCACTGCAACAGTCCATTGGCATATATTTAGACCCAGGTACCCAGCCAGAGGAGAGAGGTCCCGTAACAGAGAATCTGGTTTCATGTCAGCAGAGAATCAGTCTGCATGTCATAGAAGAGAATCAGGCTTCACGTCAGCCACCACTGCAACAGTCCATTGGCATATATTTAGGCCCAGGTACCCAGCCAGAGGAGAGAGGTCCCGTAACAGAGAATCTGGCTTCATGTCAGCAGAGAATCAGTCTGCATGTCATAGAAGAGAATCAGAATTCACGTCAGCCACCACTGCAACAGTCCATTGGCATATATTTAGGCCCAGGTACCAAGCCAGAGGAGAGAGGTCCCGTAACAGAGAATCTGGCTTCATGTCAGCAGAGAATCAGTCTGCATGACATAGCAGAGAATCAGGCTTCACGTCAGCCACCACTGCAACAGTCCATTGTCATATATTTAGGCCCAGGCACCCAGCCAGAGGAGAGAGGTCCCGTAACAGAGAATCTGGCTTCATGTCAGCAGAGAATCAGTCTGCATGTCATAGCAGAGAATCAGGCTTCACGTCAGCCACCACTGCAACAGTCCATTGGCATATATTTAGGCCCAGGTACCCAGCCAGAGGAGAGAGGTCCCGTAACAGAGAATCTGGCTTCATGTCAGCAGAGAATCAGTCTGCATGACATAGCAGAGAAGCAGGCTTCACGTCAGCCACCACTGCAACAGTCCATTGTCATATATTTAGGCCCAGGCACCCAGCCAGAGGAGAGAGGTCCCGTAACAGAGAATCTGGCTTCATGTCAGCAGAGAATCAGTCTGTATGACATAGCAGAGAATCAGGCTTCACGTCAGCCACCACTGCAACAGTCCATTGTCATATATTTAGGCCCAGGCACCCAGCCAGAGGAGAGAGGTCCCGTAACAGAGAATCTGGCTTCATGTCAGCAGAGAATCAGTCTGCATGTCATAGAAGAGAATCAGGCTTCACGTCAGCCACCACTGCAACAGTCCATTGGCATATATTTAGGCCCAGGTACCCAGCCAGAGGAGAGAGGTCCCGTAACAGAGAATCTGGCTTCATGTCAGCAGAGAATCAGTCTGCATGACATAGCAGAGAATCAGGCTTCACGTCAGCCACCACTGCAACAGTCCATTGTCATATATTTAGGCCCAGGCACCCAGCCAGAGGAGAGAGGTCCCGTAACAGAGAATCTGGCTTCATGTCAGCAGAGAATCAGTCTGCATGTCATAGCAGAGAATCAGGCTTCACGTCAGCCACCACTGTAACAGTCCATTGTCATATATTTAGGCCCAGGCACCCAGCCAGAGGAGAGAGGTACTGTAACAGAGAATCTGGCTTCATGTCAGCAGAGAATCAGTCTGCATGTCATAGAAGAGAATCAGGCTTCACGTCAGCCACCACTGCAACAGTCCATTGGCATATATTTAGGCCCAGGTACCCAGCCAGAGGAGAGAGGTCCCGTAACAGAGAATCTGGCTTCATGTCAGCAGAGAATCAGTCTGCATGTCATAGAAGAGAATCAGGCTTCACGTCAGCCACCACTGCAACAGTCCATTGGCATATATTTAGGCCCAGGTACCCAGCCAGAGGAGAGAGGTCCCGTAACAGAGAATCTGGCTTCATGTCAGCAGAGAATCAGTCTGCATGACATAGCAGAGAATCAGGCTTCACGTCAGCCACCACTGCAACAGTCCATTGTCATATATTTAGGCCCAGGCACCCAGCCAGAGGAGAGAGGTCCCGTAACAGAGAATCTGGCTTCATGTCAGCAGAGAATCAGTCTGTATGACATAGCAGAGAATCAGGCTTCACGTCAGCCACCACTGCAACAGTCCATTGTCATATATTTAGGCCCAGGCACCCAGCCAGAGGAGAGAGGTCCCGTAACAGAGAATCTGGCTTCATGTCAGCAGAGAATCAGTCTGCATGTCATAGAAGAGAATCAGGCTTCACGTCAGCCACCACTGCAACAGTCCATTGGCATATATTTAGGCCCAGGTACCCAGCCAGAGGAGAGAGGTCCCGTAACAGAGAATCTGGCTTCATGTCAGCAGAGAATCAGTCTGCATGACATAGCAGAGAATCAGGCTTCACGTCAGCCACCACTGCAACAGTCCATTGTCATATATTTAGGCCCAGGCACCCAGCCAGAGGAGAGAGGTCCCGTAACAGAGAATCTGGCTTCATGTCAGCAGAGAATGAGTCTGCATGTCATAGCAGAGAATCAGGCTTCACGTCACCCAACATTGGAACAGTCCATTGGCATATATTTAGGCCCCGGCACCCAGACAGAGGAGATGTTCATTCAACTTTGGGTTGCCCCGCAATATAATGGTAAAATGAAAATAAAAAGAGGATTGAATGAGGAAGTGCCCTGGAGTACAATAATATATGGTTAAGGGGAGGTAGTTAATGTCTAATCTGCACAAGGGATGGACAGGTCCTGTGGGATCCATGCCTGGTTCATTTTTATGAACGTCAGCTTGTCCACATTGGCTGTAGACAGGCGGCTGCGTTTGTCTGTAATGACGCCTCCTGCCGTGCTGAATACACGTTCAGACAAAACGCTGGCCGCCGGGCAGGCCAGCACCTCCAAGGCATAAAAGGCTAGCTCTGGCATGTGGACAATTTAGAGACCCAGAAGTTGAATGGGGCCGAACCATCAGTCAGTACGTAGAGGGGTGTGCACACGTACTGTTCCACCATGTTAGTGAACTGTTGCCTCCTGCTAACACGTTGCGTATCAGGTGGTGGTGCAGTTAGCTGTGGCGTGTTGACAAAACTTTTCCACATCTCTGCCATGCTAACCCTGCCCTCAGAAGAGCTGGCCGTGACACAGCTGCCTTGGCGACCTCTTGCTCCTCCTCTGCCTTGCCCTTGGGCTTCCACTTGTTCCCCTGTGACATTCGGGAATGCTCTCAGTAGCGCGTCTACCAACATGCGCTTGTACTCGCGCATCTTCCTATCACGCTCCAGTGAAGGAAGTAAGGTGGGCACATTGTCTTTGCAGCGTGGATCCAGCAGGGTGGCAACCCAGTAGTCCGCACACATTAAAATGTGGGCAACTCTGCTGTCGTTGCGCAGGCACTGCAGCATGTAGTCGCTCATGTGTGCCAGGCTGCCCAGAGGTAAGGACAAGCTGTCCTCTGTGGGAGGCGTATCGTCATCGTCCTGCCTTTCCCCCCAGCCAAGCACCAGTGATGGGCCCGAGCTGCGTTGGGTGCCACCCCGCTGTGACCATGCTTCATCCTCATCCTCCTCCACCTCCTCCTCATCCTCGTCCTACTCGTCCTCCAATAGTGGGTCCTCCTGGCTGGCCACATTTGTACCTGGCCTCTGCTGTTGCAAAAAACCTCCCTCTGAGTCACTTCGAAGAGACTGGCCTGAAAGTGCTAAAAATGACCCCTCTTCCTCCTCCTCCTCCTCCTCCTCCTCCTCCTCCTCTTCCATCATCGCCCTAAGTGTTTTCTCAAGGAGATATAGAAGTGGTATTGTAACGCTGATAATGGCGTCATCGCCACTGGCCATGTTGGTGGAGTACTCGAAACAGCTCAACAGGGCACACAGGTCTCGCATGGAGGCCCAGTCATTGGTGGTGAAGTGGTGCTGTTCCGTAGTGCGACTGACCCGTGCGTGCTGCAGCTGAAACTCCACTATGGCCTGCTGCTCGCACAGTCTGTCCAGCATGTGCAAGGTGGAGTTCCACCTGGTGGGCACGTCGCATATGAGGCGGTGAGCGGGAAGGCCGAAGTTACGCTGTAGCGCAGACAGGAGAGCAGCGGCAGTATGTGAACGCCGGAAGCGCAAACAGACGGCCCGCACTTTATGCAGCAGCTCTGACATGTCGGGGTAGTTGTGAATGAACTTCTGCACCACCAAATTCAGCACATGCGCCAAGCAAGGGATGTGCGTCAAACCGGCTAGTCTCAGAGCTGCAACGAGATTTCGCCCATTATCACACACCACCAGGCCGGGCTTGAGGCTCACCGGCAGCAACCACTCGTCGGTTTGTTGTTCTATACCTGCCACAACTCTTGTGTGGTGTGGGGCCTGTCCCCCAAACATATGAGTTTCAGAATGGCCTGCTGACGTTTACCCCGGGCTGTGCTGAAGTTGGTGGTGAAGGTGTGTGGCTGACTGGATGAGCAGGTGGAAGAAGAGGAGGAGGAAGCCGAGTAGGAGGAGGAGGCAACAGGAGGCAAAGAATGTTCCCCTGCGATCCTTGGCGGCGGAAGGACGTGCACCAAACAGCTCTCCGCCTGGGGCCCAGCTGCCACTACATTTACCCAGTGTGCAGTTAGGGAGATATAGCGTCCCTGGCCGTGCTTACTGGTCCACGTATCTGTGGTTAGATGGACCTTGCCACAGATGGCGTTGCACAGTGCACACTTGATTTTATCGGATACTTGGTTGTGCAGGGAAGGCACGGCTCTCTTGGAGAAGTAGTGCTGGCTAGGAGCAACATACTGTGGGACAGCAAGCGACATGAGCTGTTTGAAGCTGTCTGTGTCCACCAGCCTAAATGACAGCATTTCATAGGCCAGTAGTTTAGAAATGCTGGCATTCAGGGCCAGGGATCGAGGGTGGCTAGGTGGGAATTTACGCTTTCTCTCAAATGTTTGTGAGATGGAGAGCTGAACGCTGCCGTGTGACATAGTTGAGATGCTTGGTGACGGAGGTGGTGGTGTTGGTGGTACATCCCCTGTTTGCTGGGCGGCAGGTGCCAACGTTCCTCCAGAGGCGGAGGAAGAGGCTGAGGCGGCAGCAGCAGAAGAGGCCGAGGCGGCGGCAGCAGCAGAAGAGACCGAGGTGGCAGCAACAGAAGAGGTAGCAGGGGGAGCCTGAGTGACTTCCTTGTTTTTAAGGTGTTTACTCCACTGCAGTTCATGCTTTGCATGCAGGTGCCTGGTCATGCAGGTTGTGCTAAGGTTCAGAACGTTAATGCCTCGCTTCAGGCTCTGATGGCACAGCGTGCAAACCACTCGGGTCTTGTCGTCAGCACATTGTTTGAAGAAGTGCCATGCCAGGGAACTCCTTGAAGCTGCCTTTGGGGTGCTCGGTCCCAGATGGCGGCGGGTGTTCTGCTTTTGCCCACTGCTCCCTATTTTGCTACGCTGTTGGCTCGGTCTCACCACTGCCTCTTCCTCCGAACTGTGAAAGTCAATGGCACGACCTTCATTCCATGTGGGGTCTAGGACCTCATCGTCCCCTGCATCGTCTTCCACCCAGTCTTGATCCCTGACCTCCTGTTCAGTCTGCACACTGCAGAAAGACGCAGCAGTTGGCACCTGTGTTTTGTCATCATCAGAGACATGCTGAGGTGGTATTCCCATGTCCTCATCATCAGGAAACATAAGTGGTTGTGCGTCAGTGCATTCTATGTCTTCCACCGCTGGGGAAGGGCTGGGTGGATGCCCTTGGGAAACCCTGCCAGTGTAGTCTTCAAACAGCATAAGAGACTGCTGCATAACTTGAGGCTGAGACAGTTTCCCTGGTATGCATGGGGGTGATGTGACAGACTGATGGGCTTGGTTTTCAGGCGCCATCTGTGCGCTTTCTGCAGAAGACTGGGTGGGAGATAATGTGAACGTGCTGGATCCACTGTCGGCCACCCAATTGACTAATGCCTGTACCTGCTCAGGCCTTACCATCCTTAGAACGGCATTGGGCCTCACCAAATATCGCTGTAAATTATGGCGGCTACTGGGACCTGAGGTAGTTGGTACACTAGGACGTGTGGCTGTGGCAGAACGGCCACGTCCTCTCCCAGCACCAGAGGGTCCACTAACACCACCACGACCATGTCCACGTCCGCGTCCCTTACTAGATGTTTTCCTCATTGTTATCGTTCACCACAACAACAAAAATATTATTTGACCCAATGTATTGAATTCAAATTCAGGCCTTTTTTTAAAGACAACTAACACTATCTGGCTATCTATTTAGGTACCGTATTACACTAATACAGGCACAGCAGTAACCACAGATTTAGCGGACTATAAATTTGAGGCCTATTATTTAGGCGCTGGGTGACAGGTTTAGGTTTACTGACAGAATTAGACTTGGAAATGCACAGTAGCGTGTGTGTGAAGTTATTCAGAATGACCCTATGTGCACCTTGAATCTGATATTCCCTTTTAGGGATAAATTTAAAGTAGGCCTGATACAGCAGAAACCACTAAATTAAGAAATTGCTAAATTGGGAATTGTATTTCAACCCAGAACAAAAATTGTGCTTTGACGGACACTAGATAACTTGACCAGCCACACCAGTAACGGCAGATTTAGCTGGATATAAATTTGAGGCCTATTATTTAGGCGCTGGGTGACAGGTATAGGTTTACTCACAGAATTAAACTTGGAAATGCACAGTAGCGTGTGTGTGAAGTTATTCAGAATGACCCTATGTGCACCTTGAATCTGATATACCCTTTTAGGGATAGATTTAAAATAGCTCTGATACAGCACAAACCACTAAATTAAGAAATTGCTAAATTGGGAATTGTATTTCAACCCAGAACAAAAAATGTGCTTTGACGGACACTAAATAACTTGACCAGCCACACCAGTAACGACAGATTTAGCTGGATATAAATTTAAGGCCTATTATTTAGGCGCTGGGTGACAGGTATAGGTTTACTGACAGAATTAGACTTGGAAATGCACAGTAGCGTGTGTGTGAAGTTATTCAGAATGACCCTATGTGCACCTTGAATCTGATATACCCTTTTAGGGATGAATTTAAAGTAGGCCTGATACAGCAGAAACCACTAAATTAGGAAATTGCTAAATTGGGAATTGTATTTCAACCCAGAACAAAAACTGTGATTTGACGGACACTAAATAACTTGACCAGCCACACCAGTAAAGACAGATTTAGCTGGATATAAATTTGAGGCCTAGTATTTAGGCGCTGGGTGACAGGTATAGGTATACATACAGAATTAGACTTGGAAATGCACAGTAGCGTGTGTGTGAAGTTATTCAGAATGACCCTATGTGCACCTTGAATCTGATATGCCCTTTTAGGGATAGATTTAAAATAGCTCTGATACAGCAGAAACCACTAAATTAAGAAATTGCTAAATTGGGAATTGTATTTCAACCCAGAACAAAAAATGTGCTTTGACGGATACTAAATAACTTGACCAGCCACACCAGTAACGACAGATTTAGCAGGATATAAATTTGAGGCCTATTATTTAGGCACTGGGTGACAGGTATAGGTTTACTGACAGAATTAGACTTGGAAATGCACAGTAGCGTGTGTGTGAAGTTATTCAGAATGACCCTATGTGCACCTTGAATCTGATATACCCTTTTAGGGATAAATTTATAGCAGGCCTGTTACAGCAGAAACCACTAAATTAGGAAATTGCTAAATTGGGAATTGTATTTCAACCCAGAACAAAAAATGTGCTTTGACGGACACTAAATAACTTGACCAGCCACACCAGTAACTACAGATTTAGCTGGATAGAAATTTGAGGCCTAGTATTTAGGCGCTTGGTGACAGGTATAGGTTTAATGACAGAATTAGACTTGGAAATGCACAGTAGCGTGTGTGTGAAGTTATTCAGAATGACCCTATGTGCACCTTGAATCTGATCTACCCTTTTAGGGATAAATTTAAAGTAGGCCTGATACAGCAAAAACCACTAAATTAGGAAATTGCTAAATTGGGAATTGTATTTCAACCCAGAACAAAAACTGTGCTTTGACGGACACTAAATAACTTAACCAGCCTCACCAGTAACGACAGATTTAGCTGGATATAAATTTGAGGCCTAGTATTTAGGCGCTGGGTGACAGGTATACGTTTACTGACAGAATTAGACTGGGATATGGCCAAAAAATAACCACACTATTGATGGTTAAATGCACTTGGTGTGACAGCTTGACCAACCACACTATTGAGGGTTAAATGCACTTTGTGACAGGCTCAGCTTTCCCCTGATGTAGTATATGGCCAAAAAATAACCAGACTATTGATGGTTAAATGCACTTGGTGTGACAGCTTGACCCTGATGTAGGATTTAGCCAAAAAACAACCACACCATTGAGGGTTAAATGCACTTGGTGACAGCTTGCTCCTGATGTAGTATATGGCCAAAAAATAACCAGACTATTGATGGTTAAATGCACTTGGTGTGACAGCTTGACCCTGATGTAGGATTTAGCCAAAAAAACAACCACACCATTGAGGGTTAAATGCACTTGGTGACAGGCTCAGCTTGCCCCTGATGTAGTATATGGCCAAAAAATAACCACACTATTGCTGGTTAAATGCACTTGGTGTGACAGCTTGACCCTGATGTAGGCTTTAGCCAAAAAACAACCACACCATTGAGGGTTAAATGCACTTGGTGGCAGCTTGTGCTGGCGCACCACAAGACACAAAATGGCCGCCGATCACCCCAGAAAAAAGTGACTGAAAAACGCTCTGGGTAGCCTAAAAACAGTGAGCAATTCAATAGCAGCAGTTCAATCATCCACAGCTGCAGATCGATCTCTGAATGAAGTCTTTTGGAGGACTTAATCACTGCCTAATCTCGCCCTAACGTCACGGCTGCAACCTCTCCCTATGCTTATCAGAGCAGAGTGACGTGCGGCGCTACGTGGCTCCAGCTTAAATAGAGGCTGGGTCACATGGTGCTCTGGCCAATCACAGCCATGCCAATAGTAGGCATGGCTGTGACAGCCTCTTGGGGCAAGTAGTATGACGCTTGTTGATTGGCTGCTTTGCAGCCTTTCAAAAAGCGCCAAGAAAGCGACGAACACCAAACCCGGACTTTTACGAAAATGTCCGGGTTCGGGTCCATGTCACGGACACCCCAAAATTCGGTACGAACCCGAACTATACAGTTCGGGTTCGCTCATCCCTAGTACTAACCTTTCATTTGGTGCAGTATCAAATGCTCTGTAGAAGTCAAGATATACAACATCCATCCAGGCCTTTGACAGAGTGGAGTGGAGATTCCTCTGGAAGGTTCTAGAAAAAAATGGGATTTGGTGTTAGGTTCATAAATATGATAAAGCTTTTGTATAAGTCCCCTAAGGCCAGTTTGAACATCAATGGGAGCTTGACAAATAGCTTTTTATTGTCCAGAGGCACCCATCAAGGGTGCCTTCTGTCCACATTATTGTTTGACATTTATTTTGAACCTCTTGAAGCTAGGGTAAGGCAAGATTCCGGGATTGAAGGGTTTGAGAGATGGGATTAGAGGATTGCATTTCGTTATACACAAACATAGTGTTATTCTTTTTACAAAATTCTAATGTTACACTCCCAAGAGTTATTCACATAATTAACTCCTTTAGTCAAGTCTCAGACCTCAATATTAATTGGGCAAAAACCACTTTTATGCCTATAGACAGATTTGAACTTCTCAGAGAGGGGCCATTGACTATATTGAAGATCTTGGATTCCTCTGACTATTTGGGTATGTCATATCCCCTAAGACTTCTACCTGTACCTCACAGTTTGTTTTTGTTTTTTGCCTTCCTCTGGATCAACTTGCTGGATAACAGGCCAAACTGGATGGACAAATGGAACTGGAAAAAGGCTATACTGTCAATGGAAGAAAAGTCCCCTATGTAGGACATTGGTGAGTAGATCTGGTTATGATAATATGCTTACCTTATTGGAATCTGGACAAATATCTTTTGTGCGGCAGGAGTTCGCTGACACAAGGAACCTTTTTAGTAAGTACTGGCATACTATTAGAGCATGGCTGGGAATAAGGGGATCCTTGTGTTGCACACCCCTTTGACATAATTTCCATTTAAAGGTTTTATACAAACTAGTAGGGGATCTATACGGCAAAAAAAAAATAAAAAATTATGTTGCAGCGGTCGCAAGGAACAGAGATATACTTGCATTTTTGGATTTATCACAAGGAGAGAATATATATAATTTATCATGGTTTAGTTATTTTCAGCTTCGTTCGGCCTTTTGTAGTCTTCAAGAAAATTCTTTGTTGGAAATATACACTTCTACACCCTTAAATGAATTAATGGGGAACTGTAGTCACAATGTTAAGATTGCTCAAATTTATAAATTATTACTTAAATCACTAATAATATAAGCTCCCTTGGTCAAAAAGCGTGGGAAGCCGATTGTCCTTTGACACAACTAGAAGACTGGGATAACATATTGTCTAACCTAAGATTAGTGTCTCAAAACTTTAATTACATTTTAGTGCAATTTTATATTTTTCACAGAGTTTATGTTACGCCAGTATGGTTTAATAAATGTGGTTTGAGGAATACATCTAACTGTCCACATTGTGACTCACCTGGGGCTAATTATATACAATTGTTCTGGTCTTGTACAGAACTAAAAGAGTATTGGGGAGCAATTGATATGGTTACTACTGAAAAAAAAATTGGGATCCCCTCCATGGTTGAATGCTCGATATTGGGATATTTAACTGCATAAAGATAAAAAGATTTTAATGTTAAAAGTAATGTTTCTAGTCAGACTCTTGATTACACAGGTCTGGTTTTCATTGAATATGCCAAATGTAACTACATGGTTAAACTTGGTTAAGAAGATCAAGATATATGAGAAGGTTTTTTATAAACAAAAAATATAGAGGAAAAATGGATTAGAATATGGGGTGCTTGGTATTTTTAGTCTTCCTTGCCTTAACTCCTTCTTCGTAAGAGACGCATCACAAAGGGGAGGGAGGGTATTTTGTTTTTGGGGTGGGGGTGGGATTAAAAGGGAAGAAAACTATTAATGATGTTAATTTGATTATGCATGGATAATAATTTTTTGATTCTCAATAAAATTTTGAAACAAAAAAAAGATATTCAACATCCATTGCCTTCCCCTTATCAACTCTAGAACTTACCGCCTCATTGAAAATGATTAAGTTAGTTTGATATGACTGATCCCTCATGAAGCCATGCTGATATTGCATTATATGCTTATTTTTTATTAAGATACTCCAGAATCGCATGTCTTTGAAAACCCTCAAACAGTTTACCCCTAACTGATGTTAGACTTACCAGCCTATAGGTTCCGGGCTCTGTTTTTGACCCCTTTTTCAATATTGACACCACATTTGCTAAGCGACAATCCTTAAATATCATAAATAAGGGCCTGTCTATGACATTACTTAATTCTTTTAGTATACAGGGTGTATGTCATCTGGACCCAGTGATTTGTCTATTTTATTCTTTTTAAGATGACAATACACTTTTTCCTGGCTCAGATAGGATACCTTTCACGGGAAGTTTAATTTGACACTCTGAATTTCATCTGACAGTTCATTTTCTTCAGTGAATACAGTGGAGAAAAAAGTATTTAATAGATTTGCTACTTCTCATTACCCCTGGCAACTCCTCCCTCATTATTCTCCCACTTTCAGGTTTAAATCTTTTACCATTGATATAACTGAAGAACTCTCTTTGGCAATGAGTCTCTCTGTCTCCAGCTTTTAATAGGGTCTCTATTAGCTGAGCAAATTGTGCTTTTGGGAATTTTGTATTTTTTGTGCCTTCCTGAAGAAACATTCTTTTGAATGACAATTGGAAAGTTATTATTTTATAGTCACTACTGCATTTTCCAGGTGTCCCCCAACCACATCTGTTTCTCTGTCAGGTCTATTGGTTAGTACTAAGTCCGTTATGGACTTCTCTCTAGTCCGTTCCTGAACCAGTTGGGAAAGTTACAGTCATTGTCCTTGGTTATTGCCAAGAATCTGTTTCTTTTATGAGATTCACAGGTTCCAGATTTGCTGCCTCATCTATTTTCCTTACTAGTAGATTTTCGGTGGACTTTCGTATGTTAGGTGGCTTTTAACAAACTCTATCAGTATTTTATTACTATTATTTTTGCCTCCATGTATTTCTACCCACAGTGACTCCACGTGCTCATTTCCCTCACTTATATCTTCCCTTAGTGTGAGCTTTAGACAGGAATTTATCTAATGGCAAACCCTCCCCCTCCCTGTTTGTTTTACAATCTTTTCCTGTACGTTAACCAGCCATGTGTTAATCATCTAGCTATGTTTCAGTTATTCCCACTAGTTTATAGTCCTCCTCAGACATTAGTAATTCTAGTTTACCAGTTTTATTAGTGAGGCTTTGTATACATACAATCAAGGTGTTTTTAGATATCTTGTGCCCTACACCTTTCCATATGAACTATTCTAGTGCCTCCTTCCAATCAACCAACAAGTCCATTACCTTATCCCATGCATGTATCAGCAATATCTTCCCCTTCTAAAATGTAATTACCCACCCAGTCTAGTTTAAACATTCCTTCAACCTTCTAGCCATCTTCTACTCCAACACAGCTACTGTACACCTTCCCCATTGAGGTGCAGCCCATCCCTACGATAGACCCTGTAGCCGACAGAGAAGTCAGCTCAGTTCTCGAGGAACCCAAATCCCTCCTTCCTACACCAGCTCTTGAGCCACTTGTTAACATCCCTAATCTCCAGCTGCCTTTCTGTTGTAGCATGTAGCACCAGTAGTTTTTCAGAAAATACTACCTTTGAGGTCCTTGACCTGAGCTTGTGACTTAGAAACATAGAATGTGTCGGCAGATAAGAACCGTTTGGCCCATCTAGTCTGCCCAATATACTCAATTCTATGAATAGCCCCTGGCCCTTATATGAAGGATGGCCTTATGCCTATCCCATGCACGCTTAACCCCTTAGTGACCAAGCACATTTTTTAAAAAATTGCATTCCAAGAGCTAGAACTTTTTTGTTTTTTTATAAATGTACTTGTATGAGGTCTTATTTTTTGCAGGACAAGTTATAGTTTTTAATGCACCATTTTAAGTACATGTAATGTTTGATTAAAGCCAACCGTTTAGCTAAAACCCCATTTTTTTACATCAGTAAAAACACGTATGGGTGGTCACTAAGGGGTTAAACTCCTTCACTGTATTTGCAGCTACCACTACTGCAGGAAGGCTATTCCATGCATCCACTACTCTCTCAGTAAAGCAATACTTTCTAATATTACTTTTAAACCCTTGCCCCTCTAATTTAAAACTATGTCCTCTTGTAGCAGTTTTTCTTCTTTTAAATATTCTCTCCTCTTTTACCTTGTTGATTCCCTTTATGTATTTAAAAGTTTCTATCATATTCCCTATGTCTCGTTTTTCTTCCAAGCTATACATGTTAAGGTACTTTAATCTTTCCTGGTAAGTTTTATCCTGCAATCCATGTACCAGTTTAGTAGCTCTGAACTCTCTCCAAAGTATCAATATCCCTCTGTAGATATGGTCTCCAGTACTGAGCACAGTACTCCAAATGAGGTCTCACTAGTGCTCTGTAGAGCGGCATGAGCATCTCCCTCTTTCTACTGGTAATTCCTATCCCTATACACCCAAGCATTCTGCTAGCATTTTCTGCTGCTCTATGACATTGTCTGCCTACCTTTAAGTCTTCTGAAATAATGACCCCCTAAATCCCTTTCCTCAGAGACTGAGGTTAGGACTGTATCACTGATTTTATATTCTGCTCTTGGGTTTTTACGCCCCAGGTGCATTATCTTGCACTTATCAACAAAAAAATTTAGTTGCCAGATTTTTGACCATTCCTCTAGTTTTCCTAAATCCTTTTCCATTTGGTGTATCCCTCCAGGAACATCAACCCTGTTACAAATCTTTGTGTCATCAGCAAAAAGACACACCTTACCATCGAGGCCTTCTGCAATTTCGCTGATAAAGATATTAAACAATATGGGTCCCAGAACAGATCCCTGAGGTACCCCTCTGGTAACAATACCATGGTCTGAATATACTCCATTGACTACAACCCTCTGTTGTCTGTCCCTCAGCCACTGCCTAATCCATTCAAAAATATGGGAGTCCAAGCCTAAAGACTCTAATTTACTGATAAGCCTTCTATGTGGGACACTATCAAAAGCCTTACTAAAGTCTAGATAAGCAATGTCTACTGCACCTCCGCCATCTATTATTTTAGTCACCCAATAAAATAAATCTATAAGATTAGTTTGACACGATCTCCCTGAAGTAAACCCATGCTGTTTTTCATCTTTCAATCCATGGGATTTTAGATGTCCCACAATCCTCTCCTTAAGTATGGTTTCCATTAATTTTTCCAATATTGATGTCTGGCTTACTGGCGTATAGTTGCCCGATTCCTCCATACTACCTTTCTTGTGAATGGGCACAACATCAGCTAGCACATCCACTTCTGTGTCCCAGCACAGCGTACAGATGTCTATACCCCAGGCCTTTAAATGAAAGCGCAAATACCCAGCCACTCACCCACAGACCATAGCACTAAATGAGCACCTTTCCAAATTGTTGGCCCTGGAAATGTTGCCATTTAGGCTTGTGGACACTGAGGCTTTCCGCAGCCTGATTGCAGCGGCTGACCCATGTTACGCAGTCCTCAGCCGCCAATATTTTTTACAGTGTGCAGTCCCAGACTTACACCAGCATGAGTCCCTTAACATCACCTGTGCCCTTTCCAAAGCAGTTATTGGGAAGGTTCACTTAACGACTGACACATGGACTAATGCTTTTGGCCAGGGACGCTACATTTCCCTGATGGCACACTGGGTGAACATTGTGGAGGCCGGGAGCAAGTTGTACCTGTGATGGAAACTCATGGCCTAAATGGGTGAAAATGCTCCAAACCCGGACACTGTAGCGTGTCTATAACCAGGGGAGAAATTCCTCCCCATGCGGTCCACAGACAACGGCAGTCCCCAGCAAAAAATGTGTACAAAGGAGGATGCCGGGACCGACCACATGCACCACAAGAACATCTTACACAAAATGATACATTGTGCAGATGAAAAAACAGACATACGCAAATCACTGCAAAAAATGCACCAAAATGATACGCAACTGACAATACTAGCTAATTCCTCAGGCCGATGTTAAAAGCTGAGAATTTTGCCAATATCTTCCAGTCAGGAACATATCGAAGCCCCTCATGCACCACGTCGCGGTGTCTCAGCACGCATGGGGTCCTACCACTCAACTGCCCGTGGTGTGTGAACAGGGTCCGAACCAACTCACAGCCAGACTCTCACATGCCTCCAAAGTGGTATCGCCAATGCACTGTTGGTAACATTCTTTTGCACCTGGTAGCTTCTGTGTCACATGGTCTTTTGTGGGTGCAGCTCACAGCTTTCTCCTACTTCTCAGTGCATTGGTGATACAACTATGGAGGCATGTGAGAGTCTGGCTGTGATTTGGTTCAGACCCTGTTCACACACCACGGGCAGATGAGTGGTAGGACCCCAATGCGTGCTGAGACACCGTGATATGGTGCATGAGGGGCTCCGATATGGTCCCGACTTGAAGATATTGGCAAAGTTCTCAGCTTTTAACATCGGCCTGAGGAATAGCTAGTATTGTCAGTTTCATATCATTTTGGTGCATTTTGGTGCAAGGATTGTGGGCGCTACTTCCATCAGGGTTTCAGCCACCACCTGTGTTAGTGACTTCAACCCCCCCCCTTCTCCTCCTCTGCCTCCTCCTCCACTTCCACCTCTGAATTGTTATCTTGCAGCACCAGTCAGTCATCAGTCAGTAGCTGGAAGCAGTGTAGCACTGCAGTGGGGAAGCGACAACAGGCCATACTTAAACTGATCTGCTTAGGTGACAAACAGCACACCGCCACAGAGCTATGGCAGGAGATAAGGGACCAGACTGAGCTGTGGCTCCTACCACTCAACATAGAACCAGGCATGTTTGTGTCTGATAATGGCCGTGACTTGGTGGCAGCTTTGGAGCTTGGCAAGCTCACACACATACCATGCATAGCCAACGTGTTCAACCTAGTGGTTAAGCGATTTCTCACAACCTACCCCAATTTGCCTGATCTACTGGTGATGGTGCGCCTGTGTGTGCCCATTTTGGCAATTCATCTACGGCTTTCGCCAGTCTGGTAAAGCTGCAGCAGCGCTTGCAATTGCCAGCTCAAAGACTTTCAACATGTTGGCCAGGTTTTGTGAGCAGCAGAGGACAGTAGTGAAATACCAGCTGCAACATGGTCGTCGCCTTTCCAGTCAGCTTCCACTCTTCACAAGCCATGAGCATGCATTGATGTCTGACCTCTTTGAGGTTTTACGCAACTTTGAGCAATCAACACAGATAGTGAGTGGCGGTAACACTATTATCAGTGTAACCATTCAGCTTCTGTGTCTACTCAAAAGTTTGCTGCTCACAATTAAGGCGGACGCTTTGCATGTGGAAGAGGTGGAAATGGGGGAAGAAAGTACACAGGGTGATTGCCAGACCACCCTCAGTTCCTCTTCTCAGCGCAAATTGGATGATGAGGAAGAGGAGGAGCAGGAGACGGTTGCCTCCGCTACAGAGGGTAGTACCCATGGAAGTTTTATTCCATCTGTTCAGCGTGGATGGTTAGAAAAGGAGGAAGACGATGAGGAGATTGAGAGTCATCATTCTGATGACGACAGCGAAGTCTTATCTGTTGGGACTCTGGGACACATTGCTGACTTTATGTTAGGCTGCCTTTCCCGTGACCCTCGTGTTGTACGCATTTTGGCCAACACCGATTACTGGTTGTTCACTCTTCTCGATCCCTGCTACAAAGATAACTTCTCATATCTCATTCCTGTGGTGGAGAGGACGAGCAAAATGGTGCAATACTAAAAGGTCCTTGTGGAAAAATTGCTCCAAGAATTTCCAGCTGACAACGCTGGCTGCAGAGTAAGTAGTTCCTTGGCCAACCAAGGAGGTGTGATGAGGGGAACACATAGCAGTTCTAACAGAGTCAGGGCAACAGTCTCCAAGGTCTGTGGCAGTTTTATGATACCCTGCCAGCACCCTCAACCTGATGCGCGGCCTAGTGTCACAAGGAGGGAAAAAGTTTGGAAGATGGTGAAGGAGTCCTCAGTGATCCCTCTGTGCCTTACAACTATTGGGTGTCCAAGCTGGAAGTGTGGCACAAAGTGGTGCTCTACACCTTGGAGGTGCTGGCCTGCCCCGCCGCCAGTGTTATATCATAGCGTGCATTTAGTGTTGCTGGGGGCATAATAACTGATATGCGCATCCACCTGTCAACTGAAAATGCTGACCGGTTGACTCTTAAAAAATGAACAAGGCCTGGATTGCCCCTGACTTCTCTACTCCACCAGAGGAAACCCCTTCCACCACTAAAAAGGGTACATGGTTCAATCTCCCTTTTATCGTCGTCCTTCTCCTCCTCCTCTTCCATCATATCAACAGGCTTATTAGGCTGCCCTCGCTCCTATTGTTTTAGAGGGTCAGCTCAGCAGCGGGCCCTCACCCATAATGTTTTAGAGGGTCACCAGCAGGCCCTTACCCATATTGTTTTTGAGGGTCACTAGCAGGCCCTCAACTATAATGTTTTAGATGGTCAGCTCGGCAGCAGGTCCTCACCAACAAAATTGTTTAGATGGTCAGCTCGGAAGCAGGCCCTCCCCCATAAAAATTTTTATATGGTCAGCTCTGCAGCAGGCCCTTGCCCATAATATTTTAGATGTTCACCTCGGCAGCAGACCCTTGGACACAAAATTTTCTAGATGATCAGCTCGGCAGCAGGCCCGCGCCCATAATGTTTTATATGGTCACTCGGCAGCAGGTCCTCATCCACAATTTTTTTTAAATGGTCTGCTCGGCAGCAGGCCCTCGCCCACAAAATTATTTAAATGGTCAGCTCAGCAGCAGGCTATCACCCACAATTTTTTTAGATGGCTAGCTCAGCAGCAGGCCCTCACCCACAACATTTTTTAGATGGTCAGCTCGAAAGCAGGCCCTTGCCCACAAAATGTATTAGATGGTCAGCTCGGCAGCAGGCCCTCACACCTAATGTTTTATATGGTCAGCTCAGCAGCAGACCCTCACCCCTAATGTTTTAAATGGTCACATCAGCAGCAGGCCCTCGCCCCTCATGTTTTAGAGGGTCACCAGCAGGCCCTTGCTGCTAATGTTTTTGAGGGTCACCAGCAGGCCATCAATCATAATTTTTCAAGGGTGTGTATGATGCCCTCCTTTATGTGTAATAAACGGTGTATTGGTGTGCCGGTTCCTTGTATTTTTTGGCAGCCCTTTTCCTTAGTGCATAGGCTTTATGAGTGTAGGAGTCCAACTACCTGAACAATTGTACCACAATGTGAACGAGGCCCTTCTTAATGGGATATACAGGTTGTATTGTAGTGCCTCTTTCTTGAAATTTTTTGCAGCACTTGCACTTTATATACAAGTAAATATACAGGAAAGAATGTTTCCTAACAATTTTTCCTCCATCTAAAATCGATTTTATCTTCGGTTTGGTGCGTATTATTGTCAGTCTGTAAAAGTGGCGTACTACTCGGACAACAACGCTCCCAGCAGCCACCTGGGAGTCCAAGATGCACCCTGACATCCTCCCCATGTTGTTCCCGAACCATTTCAGTGGTGTTTCTATCAATTTCTGTCCTTTTACTATGAACCAGACACCCTCCCATCTACAGAGCAGGGGTGCCTGATTTAATACTCGGTTTCTCCCATTGACTTCTATTGTGCTTGGGTGCTTGGTAGAGCACCAGAGTATCCTGAGGTGTTATAATTTGGTGCTCGACCAACAGTACTTTAGACTATGAACTGACTGACCAAAGCAGTTACACTAGACTATGGATTGACCGCAGCATTTACACTAGACTATGGACTGACTGACTGCAGAAGTTACTCTACACTTTGGACTGACCGCAGCAATTACTTTAGACTATGGACTGACCGCAGCATTTACACTAGACTATGGACTGACTGACCGCAGCAGTTACTCTACACTTTGGACTGACTGCAGCAGTTACACTACGCTTTGGACTAACTGCAGCATTTACTCTAGACGATGGACTGACTGATAGAAGCATTTACACTAGACTGTGGACTGACTGCAGAGTTTCCAGTAGACTATGGACTGACTGACCGCAGAAGTTACTCTACGCTTTGGACTGACTGCAGCATTTACTCTAGACTATGGAATGACTGACGGTAACATTTACACTAGACTATGGACTGACTTACGGCAGCATTTACAACAGACTATGGAGTGACTGACCACAAAATTTTCATTAGACCATGTACTGACAGGCCACTGCATTTACACTAGACTATGGCTACCAAGTTGGACAAAGAGCAATTGTGGCAGGTGGACATAACAGGAGTATGGCAACAAGAGACAGGCAAGCAGCTCAGGGATACCCTCATTCTCCCATTTGTATTAAAAATGTAAATCATGGGGGCTCCTACCAAACTATTTGCCTACTCGCCTCCACCAGGCTTACTCCAGCCGTGGCTACACTCACTGAGGAAAACTCGTTAGTGGGAGACGTTCTCTTGTGTCATTTCCAATTACAACTGAAGGAGGTAAGATGCAATTTCTGGAAATGGAAAAAAAAATAAACCAGTTGAGGCATCATGCTTGGGAAATAAACACATAAACTTCTTGTATAATGAAGTTAATCTATTGGTATCAGTGGCTACAAACAAGCTTTTATACATACCACTATTGTTATCATGTTTAGACTAGAGTTCTTACTATATGCATGTGTTGTTTAACATCTCAAATACATCCACTGAAATTGGTGTCTAAAAGATCTCTGGAAACCTCACACTGCTGTCTTCCTTCTCTTTCTAGTTTATGGGATGTTGACATCTTTGCTTTCACAATTAGGCTAATTTGCATAATGTCTGTGTTTTTTTCAGCTACAAAGCAGTTTCCCTCCAAATCAAACACACAAATCCCTAGCAAAAATTAATAAACTATTTATGAGTTTTCAGGCTGGTGGAAAAGATGTATAGTCATGCCCAATGAAATCACTGTAAACAGTCAAAAACGACATTCATAATACATCTGCTCACAGACATTGAGGCTGTTGTAAACCACAATGGTGAAATAGTACAGATCCAAGCGGCTCTCTTTTCTTTTAACTAAGCCATTAAACAAACATTCAATATCAGCTCATTCTGCAAATTCAGTTCAGGAATATTATTCAAAAGAAAAGGCATACATCAGGTATACAGTCTCTTAAGCCATCCTTAGAGAACCTTTTTAAATAACCCGCCCGTTGCACAGGGGCGGATTGGCCATAGACCTTACAGGGAAATTTCCCAATTGGCCAATGCCCAGGGGGCCGCCTGGCCCCTATTCACAGCCGGCCAGTAGAAGTGTCATGGAACCATGAACCAGACGTACAACAAGAGATAAGTGGAAATAAGAAGGCTTTATTGAAAATCAAGCTGTAAGCAAAAGTCCAAACGGATGGCTAAACCGAAGCAGGGTCTTGCGTAGACAGAGGTCAGGAACCAGAAGGGTAGTCATACGAAGCCTGGATCAGGAACCAGCAGGGTAGTCAGACGAAGCCAGGATCAGGAACCAACGGGGTAGTCAGACGAGGCCAGGATCAGGAACCAGAAGCAGCAGCAGTCTTAGAAGCATGTGAACACAGGAGGACCAAGCAAGGAACTGAAGCCACAGACCTCCTATATATATGAGCTAGGCATCCAGCTCCTCCCAGTGGGAAGGAGAAGCCGCAGGGTGGGAGGCTACAATAAACCCAGAAACCAAGATGGCCGCCAGCACATGTCAAACGAAGGAGAACAGTGAGAAGGTAAGACCATGACAGTACCTCCCCCTCAAGGGCCCCTCCTCCGCGGAGTAAGGAACGGTTTCTGAGGGAAGCATGCATGGAAGGCTCGGAGCAAAGCAGGAGCATGGACATCTGCGGAGAGAACCCAGGAACGCTCCTCTGGACCATAACCACGCCAATGGACCAAAAACTGCAACCGACCGCGGACCAGGCTATTGTTCACCTCATATTCCTCACGATTGCCCACTTGGACCGGACGGGGCCGAGGAACCGAGGAAGTGAAACGATTACACACCAATGGCTTCAACAGGGAGACATGAAACACGTTGGAGATCCGCATGCCAGGAGGAAGCGCAAGGGCATAGGCTACCGGGTTTACCCTGCAAAGCACTCGGAAGGGACCAACAAAGCGAGGCGCCAGCTTGGGAGTGGGCACTCGAAGGTTGAGGTTGCGGGTGGACAACCATACGCGGTCTCCGACCTGGTAGGAAGGAGCGGGCGCTCGTCTGCGATCAGCCTGGAGTCTCTGGCGCTGCGCAGAGACCTCAAGGGACCTCTGGATCTGTACTCAAGAAGCACGTAGGACGGAAAGGTGATCCCCCACAGCCGGAATATCCTGGGGAGAGAATACCTCCGGTAACACGGCAGGTTGGAACCCATAATTGGCCATGAAGGGAGACGTCCCAGAGGAAGAGTTCACCGCCGTGTTCCTGGCAAACTCAGCCCAAGGCAGGAGGTCAACCCAATTGTCTTGGTGATTGGAGACATAGCAACGAAGGAATTGCTCCAAGGCCTGATTGGATCGTTCTGCGGCCCCATTGGACTGAGGGTGGTAGGCCGAGGAGAAAGAGAGATGAATCCCCAACTGGGAGCAAAAGGCGCGCCAGAACCTGGACACAAACTGACTCCCCCGATCCGACACAATCTCCTTGGGCAAACCGTGCAACCGGAAGACCTCCCTGGCGAAAATCGTGGCCAACTCTTGTGCAGAGGGTAACTTCTTGAGAGGAACACAGTGGCACATTTTGGAAAACCGATCCACAATCATGAGAATGACCGTATGGCCTCGGGATGCAGGGAGGTCCACAATGAAATCCATCCCCAGGTGTGACCATGGGCGCTCCCCGGTGGCTATGGGTTGCAAAAGGCCCAACGGAAGGTGCCAAGGGGACTTACTCTGGGCACAAACGGAGCATGCCGCTACATATGCGGCGATGTCGGAACGTAGAGAAGGCCACCAGAACAGACGTGAAACAGCCCAGGACAGCTGATTCTTTCCAGGATGACCCGCGGCCTTGGAGTTATGGTAGGTTCGCAACAACCGAGTGCGCAACTCCTCAGGCACAAAACACCTGCCGTTGGGTCTCCCAGAGGGAGCACCAGATTGAGCCGCCAAAATCTGCTCACCCAGGGGAGAGGTCAGGCTGGTGCGAATGGCGGCCAGGATCTGATTCGGAGGTATGACCAAAGTCGGAATCGACTCCTCCCCGGACAGCTCGGAGTACTGCCGTGATAAGGCATCCGCTCTGATGTTCTTGGAACCGGGTAGGTAGGAGACCACGTAATTAAAACGTGACAAGAACAGAGCCCATCTGGCCTGACGTGGTGTCAATCTCTTGGCCTCAGAAAGGTAGGTCAGATTCTTGTGGTCCGTCAGGATGAGAACCGGAACCACCGAACCCTCGAGCAAGTGCCTCCATTCTTTAAGGGCCTGCACGATGGCCAATAACTCCCTGTCACCAATCTGATAGTTGCACTCCGCGGAAGACAGTTTCGGGGAGTAAAACCCACAAGGAAGCAGAGGACCCTCTGGTGTTCTACGCTGAGACAGAAGGGCGCCTACTCCCGTCTCAGACGCGTCCACCTCGAGGACAAAGGGCAACCCAGGGTTGGGATGCGACAGAATCGGAGCCGACACAAAGGCGGACTTTAGAGCCTCAAAAGCTCGGATGGCCTCGAGCGGCCAGAAAATTACTGGAAATTACTGCCCTTCCTGGTCAGATCCGTGAGAGGCTTGGCTAGCATAGAAAAGTCCCTGATGAACTTCCGATAATAATTGGCGAAGCCCAAAAAGCGCTGCAGGGCACGGAGACCACTGGGCTGGGGCCACTGTAAGACAGCCGAAACCTTCTCAGGATCCATGGAGAACCCCTCAGCGGAAATGATGTAACCTAAGAAGGTTACCTGGGATCGGTGAAATTCGCATTTCTCAAGCTTACCGAACAGCCTGTTCTCTCGTAACCGTTGCAACACTCGTCTGACATCCATAATGTGGGCCTCCATGGATTCAGAATATACCAAGATGTCATCCAAATAGACCACCACACACTGCTGCAACAGGTCACGGAAAACATCGTTAATGAATTCCTGGAAGACTGCGGGCGCATTGCACAACCCAAAGGGCATAACCAAGGATTCATAATGACCGGTCCTGGTGTTAAACGCGGTCTTCCACTCATCGCCCGCCTTGATCCTTACCAGGTTATATGCCGCCCTCAGGTCGAGTTTGGTAAAGACCGTGGCCCCTTTGAGGCGATCGAACAGCTCGGAAATCAAGGGTATCGGGTAAGCGTTCTTGATCGTGATGCGATTGAGACCCCTGTAATCGATGCAAGGCCTCAACTCACCGCCCTTCTTTTTCACAAAGAAAAATCCAGCCCCTGCCGGGGACGAGGATTTGCGAATGTGTCCGCGTGAAAGCGCCTCCCTCACGTACTCCTCCATGGCCTCATTCTCCGCTACCGACAGTGGATAGACTTTGCCACGAGGAGGAACGGCACCAGATTGTAACTCTATGGCACAATCGTATGGGCGGTGCGGAGGTAGGGCAACCGTGCGCACCTTATCGAATACATCCCGGTACTCTTCGTATTCAGGAGGCAACAGAGAGTCTGAGGAAGTACACAGCAACTTGACAGGCCCATGGATGCAACTAGCCCCACACTGCGGTGACCACGAAAGGATCTCGGCCGATCTCCAATCGAAAGTCGGATTATGCTTCTGGAGCCAGGGGTACCCCAAGACCACCGAGTAGTGTGGAGACGAAATCACCTGGAGACAGACCGACTCTCTGTGAACGGCACCAATGGCTATCCCCACTGGAAGGGTCTCATGAGTCACGTGTGGCGGCAGAAGGGGTCTGCCGTCTATCGCCTCAAGAGCCAGTGGGGAAACTCGAGGCTGCAGAGGAATGGAATTGGCGGCAGCGAACACACTATCAATGAACAAACCACCAGCACCAGAGTCCACCAATGCCTGGGTCGTCACCGAGCCCCCGACCCAGGGGAGGACAACAGTGATCAGTGGTTTGTCAACACGGGAAACCGGGGACGAGGAGACTCCACCCAAGATCTGCCCCCTACAGGATCTCAGGTGCGAGCGTTTCCCGGACGGTTCGGACATGCCAACCGAAAATGCCCACCGAGACCACAGTACATGCATCGACCCTCGCGTCTCCGGAGTACCCTCTCCCCCTCGGACAGGCGAGCAAACCCCAGCTGCATGGGTTCACCCCCAGACGAGTCATCCCCAGGAGGCGTGGGAGGAGAGGGAGGCACGGGTGGGACAGCAAACGTAGGCACCAATCTGTTAGAAGACCTCCGCAGGCTCTCCTTAAAGGAAGGTCTCTCCCTGAGTCTGGTGTCAATCAAAATCAGGAAAGAAATAAGAGACTCGAGCTCCACTGGTAGGTCCTTAGCTGCAACCTCATCCTTCAAGGCATCCGAGAGACCATGAGAGAAAGCAGTGACCAGAGCCTCATTATTCCAGCCCACCTCTGCTGCCAGGGTACGAAACTCAATGGCGTATTCAGCTACGGATCGTGAACCCTGTCTGATGGACATAAGGAGCTTCGCAGCAGAGGCAGCACGAGCCGGCACATCGAATACCTTCCGAAGAGAAGCAACAAAACCGGAAAACTCGGCAACCACCGGATTGTTGTTCTCCCATAAAGGGCTGGCCTAGGCCAAGGCCTTGTCCGAGAGCAGCGAGATCAAGAAGCCCACCTTTGATCTCTCAGTAGGAAAGGCATGTGGCAGCAACTCGAAATAAATGCCCACCTGGTTAAGGAAACCTCGGCACTGAGTTGGCTCTCCCCCAAAGCGCTGTGGAAGGGGGGCAGAACCGGTCATACCCCGAGACACCGCAGGCGCAGCAACAGGTGTCGGGGTAGACTCTGGCGCAACAACCGGAGCGGCAGTAGGAGCGAGCTCAGGAGCGACAACCGACCCATCGGCAACGGAAGCGAAATGAGCCGTGCGTTCAAGCAGGGTTTGCAACGCCACAGCGAACCGACCCAACAGGTGATCCTGCTGATCAAGTCTGGCAACCAGCGTAGGTAGCGAGGATGGCCCTGTACCGTCAAAATTCATGGCTTGGTCCTAATGTCATGGAACCATGAACCAGACGTACAACAAGAGATAAGTGGAAATAAGAAGGCTTTATTGAAAATCAAGCTGTAAGCAAAAGTCCAAACGGATGGCTAAACCGAAGCAGGGTCTTGCGTAGACAGAGGTCAGGAACCAGAAGGGTAGTCAGACGAAGCCTGGATCAGGAACCAGCAGGGTAGTCAGACGAAGCCAGGATCAGGAACCAACGGGGTAGTCAGACGAGGCCAGGATCAGGAACCAGAAGCAGCAGCAGTCTTAGAAGCATGTGAACACAGGAGGACCAAGCAAGGAACTGAAGCCACAGACCTCCTATATATATGAGCTAGGCATCCAGCTCCTCCCAGTGGGAAGGAGAAGCCGCAGGGTGGGAGGCTACAAGAAACCCAGAAACCAAGATGGCCGCCAGCACATGTCAAACGAAGGAGAACAGTGAGAAGGTAAGACCATGACAAGAAGTTTTTTTGGGCATGTATTTTGTACTGGTAGGGCATTATTTTGTGTTGAACTGTGGTATTTGGAACTGTTAGGGTGCTATAATATGCCACAATATGGTATTGCTGACCTTGCCTTCCATCAATTTCGACCCAACTACAAAACGGGGCCACTTTTTTTATTTTTTCCAGGGCCACTTTAGTTCCAAGTCCACCCCTGCCTTTTAATTATAATGACATCAGTTTGTCATGGTTACAATATAAACAAGGCAATGTTTACAATTGTTTAGAATATGATGACAATACCATGATTATAAAGGTCCCAGCGGACCTCCGTATTGTATCCATAGTGTGGCATCTATGTAACATTCATGTGAAAGAAACCAAATCCTGTAATAATAAATGTTGATCGAGCATCTCGAAGCTCGGCACATGGCGGTATTCGGCCGAATACTGCCAGTGCTCGAGCTCAATGCTCGAGTCTCCTCCCCGTACATTTGTTGGCTGCTACATAGCCAATAAACGTGCAAGTAAGTACTGCCTTCACTGTAATGCCGTAGTCATGTTTGTTTCTGGCATTACAGTGATTGGCTGGCCAGAACGCGTCATCGGGTGCTACATAGCACCCGATGACACGTGTTCGACTCAGTGTTAGTCAGGGAGAGCTGTGCTGAAGAAGAGAAAGATAGTGTAGGGAGTGAAACTTTATTTTTTTACATTGAAAAACTTGTCCGAGACCCAAAAGTCCTTTTAAGAACAATTATTGTGTGCGGCAGCAGCAATATATATTTTTAGCACAACCTGCACTAAATTGCTAAAACTTTACAGACCCAATGGTCCTTTTAAGGACTATTGTGTGCGGCAGCAATATCTATTTTTAGCGCATGCTGCGCTTAATAGCGTGCAATAGTTAGGCCGCTGCAGACAGTGATATTATCTGCACTACATTTCCTGTGTAATGTGTGCGCATCCCAAAAATATCTGTGACATCCAGGGTACTTTTTCCATAGACGGTGTCCACTGCGGACAGTGACATTACCTGGGGAACATCTTCTGTGTAACGTTTCCACATCCCAAATTCCTGTGACATTCCCTGTAATTTTATATTAGCCGCTGCTGATATCAGCGGCATTATCTGCGATATTTCTCCTGTGTAACGTTTCCACATCCGAAATACCTGTGACATTCCCTGTAATTTTTTATTAGCCACTGGTGACATGAGCGACATTATCTGTGGTATTTCTCCTATGGAGGAGGAGCAGGAGACTGTTGCCTCTGCTACAGAGGGTAGTACCCATGGAAGTTTAATTCCATGTGTTCAGCGTGGATGGGCAGAAGAGGAGGAAGAAGATGAGGAGATCGAGAGTCATCCTTCCTATGATGACAGCGAAGTCTTGCCTGTTGAGACTCTGGAACACATGGCTGAATTTATGTTAGGCTGCCTTTCCTGTTACCCACACATTTTACGCATTTTGGACAACACCGATTACTGGTTGTTCACACTTCTCGACCCCCGCTACAAAAATAACTTCTCATCTCTCATTCCTGTGGTGGAGAGGACGAGAAAATGGTGCAATTCCAGAAGGTCCTTGTGGGAAAATTGCTCCAAAAATTTCCAGCTTACAACGCTGGCGGCAGAGTACGTAGTTCCTTGGGCGACCGAGGAGGGGAGACGAGGGTAAAACACAGTAGTTTCAACAGAGGCAGGGCAACACTCTCCAAAGCCTGGGACAGTTTCATGACACCCCACCAGCACCCTCACCCTGATGTGCGGCCTAGTGTCACAAGGACGGAAATTTTTTGGAAGATGGTAAAGGAGTACGTAGCAGACGGTGTCAGGATCCTCAATGATCCCTCTGTGCCTTAAAACTACCTGGTGTCAAAGCTGGACATGTGGCACGAAGTGGCGTTCTACGCCTTGGAGGTGCTAGCCTACCCTGCCGCCAGTGTTTTGGCAGAGAGGGTATTTAGTGCTGCCGGGGGCATAATAACCGATAAGCGCATCTGCCTGTCAACTGAAAATGCTGACAGGTTGACTCTTATAAAAATGAACAAGGCCTGGATTGCCCCTGACTACTCCACCAGAGGAAAGCGGCTGAACATAAAGGCACTTTAAATGTGTGTTTTTTTTTTATAATTTACTGAATACACTGTATTCCTATGCACCCCTTTCACCACAAAAAAAGGGTATATGGTTCAATCTTCCTTTTCTCGTCCTCCTTCTACTCCTTTTCCATCATATCAACATGCTCATTAGTTTGCCCTCACTCCTTATTTTGGAAAGGGTCAGCTCACCAGCAGGCCCTCACCTACAATCTTTTAGAGGGCCAGCTCACCTGCAGGCCCTCGCATGTAATGTTTTAGAGGGTCAGCTCACCAGCAGGCCCTCACCTACAATCTTTTAAAGGGTCAGCTTACCTGCAGGCCCTCGCATATAATGTTTTAGAGGGTCATCTCACCAGCAGGCCCTCACCTACAATCTTTTAGAGGGTCAGCTCACCTGCAGGCCCTTGCATATATTGTTTTAGAGGGTCAGCTCACCAGCAGACCCTCACCTACAATCTTTTAGAGGGTCAGCTCACCTGCAGGCCCTTGCATATTTTGTTTTAGAGGGTCAGCTCACCAGCAGGCCTTCACCTACAATCTTTTAGAGGGTCAGCTCACCTGCAGGCCCTCGCATATAATGTTTTAGAGGGTCAGCTCACCAGCAGGCCCTCACCTACAATATTTTAGAGGGTCAGCTCACCTGCAGGTCCTCGTATGTAATGTTTTAGAGGGTTAACTCACCTGCAGGCCCTCACATATAATGTTTTAGAGGGTCAGCTCACCAGGAGGCACTAACCTACAATCTTTCAGAGGATCAGCTCACCTGCAGGCCCTCGTATGTAATGTTTTAGAGGGTCAGAATACCAGCAGGCCCTCAACCATAATGTTTTACAGGGTCAGATCACCAGCAGGCACTCGCCCAAAAAATGTTCAATGGTCAGCTCAGCAGCAGGCAGTCGACAATAATTTTTTTGATGCTCAGATCAGCAGCAGGCACTCGCCACTAATGTTCTAGAGAGTCAGCTCTGCAGCAAACCCTCACCACTAATGTTTTAGATGGTCAGATCAGCAGCAGGCCATCGCCCGTAATGTTTTAGAGGGTCACCAGCAGGCCCTTGCTCCTAATGTTTTTGAGGGTCACCAGCAGGCCACCAATCATAATTTTTCAGGGGTGTATGATGCCCTCCTTTATGTGTAATAAAGGGTGTGTTGGAGTGCCGTTTCCTTGTAATTTTTGGAAGCCTTTTCATTTAGTGCATAGGTTTTATGAGTGTAGGAGTCCCACTACCTGAACAATTGTACCACAATGTGAATGAGGCCCTCCATTATGTGATATATAGGTTATATCGGAATCCCTCTTCCTTGTGATTTTTTGGTAAACTTGTACTTTATATTCAAGTAAATATACAGGAAAGAATGTTTCCTAACAATTTTTTCTCTGTCTAAAATCAATTTTATCTTCGGTTTGGTGCGTATTATTGTCAGTCTGTAAAAGTGGAGTACTACTTGGACAACATCGTTCCCAGTAGTGACCTGGGAGATCAACCATTTCGGTGGTGTTTCTATCAATTTATGACCTTTTCCTATGAACCAGACACACTCCCCTCTTCAGAGCAGGGGGTGCCTGGTTAAATGCTTGGGTTCTTCCATTGACTTTCATTGTGCTTTGGTGCTCAGTAGAGCACCCGAGCATCCCGAAGTGTTCGACCCAAGCACCCGAAAACTTTGTTGCCCGATCAACACTAGCAATAATAGAATTCAGCTAATTAAAATCTACTAAATTAATAATCACGATTTACCCCTTTGGGTTTTAGGGTTTGGAGACTAATTATCCCATAGGCTTCTCTCTTACTCAGTAATTTGATACTATCTTGGAAGCTGGACCTGTCCAATTATCTGGAAGCGCAATTGCGATACATTGTGTCTGCATTAGTCGAAGTGATATGGGATTGGGAGCAAAAAATTCTTATTACGTATTGTGGATTTGTGTTTACAAAATCTGTCTTTCATATGTGTAGAAGCCTCTCCCACATATATTAACCCACAGGGGCATTTAAACATGTACTGCAAATTCCAAAAATTACTATCACGTGTATAAAAGCCACATATGGGGATTTTTTCATCCGTATGTGGATGAGTGAAATATTCACCATTAAAAAAATTCCCCAACCCATATCACTTTGAACAATACAGACACAATGTAGGTGGTAGTTATGGTGGTAGTTATACTCCTGAATGTAAGTTGCCAAGAACCTACTGATGGATTTTAATACCTGGTTTTATTTATTTTTCTAATCTTATGAATTGTTACTTTTCACATCTACCAGTGGAGACCTCCTTTCAATATTTTACCGTTCAAGGTTTTCCATGGTTTCCAACTTACCAAACAGTAAGATTACAATAATAATTAAAACAAACTAGGTCACAAGACAGGTCAGTAGGTTGTCAAAGGACCATCCACACTTTCCGTATTGGCAGAAAACCTCTACCTTTTTATCAGCTCCTTACTCTTCCTCTTAACAGCGTGGAAGCACAATGTACAGTACATCTTGGGTCGATGCTGACATTCATATCTCTCCAAGATTGGAATTTATGAGGGAAGCAAATAAATAATTGCCTGTTCAAGTTCCCTAATGCCTCATTCACACGTCAGTGTTTGTTCAGTGATTTCCATCAGTGATTTTGAGCCAAAACCAGGTGCGGCTCTAAACACAGAACAGGAGCAGATATTTCCCTTATACCTTATGTCTGTGGAGGCTCCAATCCTCTTTTTGGCTCGCAGTCACTGATGGAAATCACTGATCAAATACTGACTGTGTGAATGAGGCTTAATAGTTCAAGGAACTATTAAAATGCGTAAAAAAGAAAAAAATATTTAAAAATGATAAAAATTCAAATCACCCTTTTCCCCAAATTAAAACACAAATAAATAAACAATAAAAAATAAACATCATGAGCATCGCCAAGCGCAAAAGCGCTCTACTATTAAAAATATAAAAATACGAAAAAAAATCTAAATCACCGATTTGCCATTTATGTCACTTTATCTTCCCACAAAAATTGAATAAAAAGTCATACAAACTCCAAAATCGCCCTGCAAATAATGAGCCCTCACACAGCTCTGTACACATAAAAAATATAAACGTTATGGGGGTCTTAATATGTCCATAAAATGACAAAAATATTTTTTTTCAAAAGTTTTTATTTTTTCAGTATTAAAATGCAAGAAAAACTATATAAATGTGGTATTGTTGTAATTGTACTCACCAAGAGAATGGACCTAATACAGATCAGTTTTATAGCTTAGGAAATGCTGTAAAAACCAAACCCATAAAACTGTGGTGGAATTGTGTTTTATTTTATAATTCCACCCCACTACATCAGAGATGCTCAACCTACCGCCCTCCAGCTGTTGTAAAACTACAACTCCCACCATGTCCTTCTGTAGGCTTATAGCTGTAGGCTGTCCGGGAATTATGGGAGTTGTAGTTTTCCAACAGCTGGAGGGCTACAGGTTGAGCATACCTGCACTACATCGTATGCAACAGTAAATGGTGCCATTAGAAAGTAAAACTTGTCCTGCAAAAAAACAAGCTCTCATATGGCTATGTGAATGGAAAAAATACAAAATCTATTGCTCTGGGAAGGCAGGGAGTAAAAAATAAAAACACACAAAAAAAGGAACATGGTCTGGAAAGGGTTAAGGAAATGCATAACTATTTAAAAGGAAACAGCCTAAGGGCTCATGTACACTGACTTAGTTTTGGTCACATTCATCTCAATGGGTCTGCAAAAGATTAGAACAGCACACTCATGTGCTGTCTGCATTCGTAAGTCCATTTCCGTGACCTAGCAAAAAAATAGAACATGTCCTATTCTTATCTGTTTTATGGACAAGGATAGGACATTTCCTGTGATATGCGGTAAATGAAAAGTATTTAAAAAGGTTATCCAATGATTATTGTAAAAAATGAAACTCTGACATCATATAGTACATGACAATCTCTTTCTAACAAAGCTAGAACCAGCCCTGAACCTCACATGGATCCAAGGATCTCCCCATTCATTGCTCTGTTAGATTTATATGAAGCTGGCAGCTCAAGGTGGGTGTCTTTTCTGCTGCAGCTAAGGGGTGTGTGTCACTACCAGAGCTTTGAGACGTTCTCACAGCTCTGTGTCTCCACCCCTGTGATGATGTCACTTAGAGTTTGGAGGTGTTCTCACTGTTCTGTTTCTCCGCCCCTGTGATGAGTTCTTTACTCCCAGCTGTCTCTCCTGCGTTTGATTTCCCTGCCTTTAAATCACTCCTCCTCCTATTGCAGGGCGTGGATTATACTTCTCCGGATATTGCCAGCGGCCCTTGGATCCGTCTTCTCTGCGGCTACAGCTCCATCAGCTAAGTGTGCAGACTTTGTTGTGTACCTGGTGATTTCCTGACTGGATCTGAGGTGGCCACGGTTCCCTCCATATTCTGAGCAGGGCATCGGCGGCCGTGCCCCTTCCACTATTGTAGGGGTTACAGGGCTCATCAGTCTAAGGTACGCGGGCATGCCTAGTTCCACCATTTGGATCCGGGCATGTGCTTTAGCAGCATAGGGAGAGTGTTGAGGGTCTGACAGGGGTCACCCTTTCTCTTCCCTAGTTTGGGTCCGGTCAGTAGCTCTTCTTACTGTGTATGCTCTGGTTTCCCTTAAACAGCCGTGACATTATAATCCACCAAAACCGTCCTTGTTGACATGGATCCGCTTTCTGGCTTGGTTGACCGCATGCAGGGTCTTTCTTTGGAAGTAGCGGATCTCCGTCAATCTGTGACTCAGCTACAAACATTAGGCTCTGCTCCGGCTCATGGAGTCTGTTGCGAGCCAAAGGTCTCACTTCCGGAAACGTTCTCCGGGGGCAGTGAGAATTTTGTTCGCTTCAGAGAGGCATGTAAACTCCATTTTTGTTTGTGTCCCCACTCCTCTGGTAATGAGGAACAGAGGGTGAGGATTGTCATCTCCCTGCTCAGGGGTAATGCTCAGACTTGGGCTTTTTCGCTGTCATCAGGGGATCCCTCCCTTCGATCCGTGGAAAGATTTTTTGTGGCCCTGGGGCAGATATATGATGACCCGGATCGTGTTGCTCTTGCAGAATCGAACTTACGTGTTTTATGCCAGAACAAACTGTCTGCGGAGCTTTATTGTTCTGAATTTCGGAGATGGGCAGCTGATTCAGGCTGGAATGATGCTGCACTCCGAAGTCAGTTCTGTCATGGTCTCTCAGAGGGTTTGAAAGATGCCTTTGCTTTCCATGAGAGACCAACGTCCTTAGAGTCGGCCATGTCATTGGCGGTACGCCTTGACAGGCGTCTAAGGGAAAGAAACAAGACCTCTCCGTCCAGCCATTGTCAGTCTAGGGGCAATGGTGCGGACTCATTCAGTATGCAGGGGTCTCATCCTGTCTCGCTCCCCTCTGAGGAGGAGCCCATGCAGCTAGGCCGACTTGCCCCTGATAAAAGAGGATTTAGTCCTCAGAATATGGTGTGTTTTTGTTGTGGGGGCATAGGTCATTTGGCAAATGTTTGTCCGTTTAGGAGATTCCTGAACTGTACTAAGAGCGATAATAAGAGAAAAACCTCAAGAGGTAGATCATCAAGTTCTGCTTCATCTGCTACTTTGGGCAAAGTTGATGTGGGAATTGATGCTATTCCTCTGACCTGCATTTCCCGTTTTCTCCTGTCTGCCAGGGTGGCGCTAGAGAGCAAAGTCATTCCTTGTGAGATTTTTGTCGATAGTGGAGCGGCTGTCAATCTTATTGACACTCAATTTGTAGCCTTGCATGGTTTTCAGGTTTGTACATTAGAAAAGGATATACCTGTTTTTGCTATCGACTCTGCTCCACTGTCGCAGAGATCTCTGAAAGGCATTGTTCACAATATCCGGCTAGCTGTAGGTGACACTCATGTGGAGGAGATATCTTGTTTTGTCCTTAACGGATTGCCTTCTCCTCTAGTTTTGGGGCTACCCTGGCTCACTAGACATAACCCCACTATTGATTGGCAAGGAAGGCAAATAAATGAGTGGAGTGACTTTTGTAGAGAGAATTGTCTGACAGCGACTTTTGCAGAGGTGTCTACTAAAACTGTGCCATCATTTCTCTCTGATTTCTCGGATGTGTTTTCTGAGAGCGGTGTTCAGGAGCTACCTCCTCACCGGGAGTTTGACTGTCCCATTAACCTCATTCCCGGCGCCAAGCTGCCAAAAGCACGCCTCTACAATCTCTCACAACCGGAAAGACTCGCAATGCGAACCTATATCTCCGAGAGTCTCGAGAAGGGGCATATTCGTCCCTCAAAGTCACCTGTTGCCGCGGGTTTTTTTTGTTAAAAAAAAAGATGGCTCTCTGAGACCTTGTTTAGATTTTAGGGAGCTGAACCGTATCACGATTCGCGATCCCTATCCCCTTCCTCTGATCCCGGACCTCTTCAACCAAATTGTTGGGGCCAAGGTGTTTTCCAAATTGGATCTGAGAGGCGCATACAACCTGGTCAGGGTCAGAGAGGGGGATGAATGGAAAACGGCCTTTAATACCCCTAACGGGCATTTCGAGAATCTCGTTATGCCTTTCGGCCTGATGAATGCTCCGGCCGTCTTTCAGCATTTTGTTAATAGTATTTTCTATCATTTAATGGGGAAATTTGTATTGGTGTATCTTGATGATATTTTGATTTTTTCCCCTGATGTTCAGACCCATCAGGATCATCTTTTTCAGGTCCTGCAGATACTGCGGGAGAATAAACTGTATGCCAAGCTGGAGAAATGTCTTTTTATGGTATCGGAGATTCAATTTCTGGGTTTTCTCCTCTCTGCTTCTGGTTTTCGCATGGATCCGGAGAAGGTCCGTGCTGTGCTGGAGTGGGAGCTTCCTGAAAATCAGAAGGCATTGATGCGCTTTCTGGGTTTTGCTAACTACTACAGAAAGTTCATTTTTAATTATTCCTCTATTGTCAAACCCCTTACTGACATGACAAAAAAGGGGCCGGATTTTTCCTCTTGGTCAGAGGAGGCACTTGCAGCCTTTTCTAAGATTAAAGAGAGTTTTGCGTCTGCTCCCATCTTGGTGCATCCCGATGTTTCCTTACCTTTTATTGTTGAGGTGGATGCTTCCGAGGTGGGTGTGGGTGCAGTTTTGTCCCAGGGCCCCTCTCCTGCCAAATGGCGACCTTGTGCCTTTTTCTCTAGAAAACTTTCCCCGGCAGAGAGAAACTATGATGTGGGAGATAGGGAGTTGTTGGCCATCAAGTTGGCTTTCGAGGAATGGCGCCATTGGTTGGAGGGGGCCAGGCACCCTATCACCGTTTTTACCGACCATAAGAATCTGGCGTACGTGGAGTCGGCCAGGCGTATGAATCCGAGACAGGCCAGATGGTCTCTGTTCTTCTCCAGATTCAATTTTGTTGTTACTTTCCACCCTGGGATCAAGAATGTGAAGGCTGATGCTCTCTCTCGCTGTTTTCCGGGAGGAGGAAACTCCGAGGACCCGGGTCCCATTTTGGCGGAGGGGGTAGTTGTTTCTGCTCTATATTCCGATTTGGAGGCCGAGGTCCAGGCTGCCCAGACTGAGGCACCTGCCCGTTGTCCCTCCGGGAAGTTGTTCGTGCCTCCTGAGCTACGTCACAAACTCTTTAAGGAACATCATGATACGGTTCTTGCTGGTCACCCCGGGAGTAGAGCCACGGTAGATCTCATTGCTCGGAGATTTTGGTGGCCGGCTCTTCGTAAGTCTGTGGAGGGTTTTGTGGCTGCTTGTGAGACGTGCGCTCACGCTAAGGTCCCTCGTTCACGACCTTCAGGTTCCCTTCTCCCGTTACCCATACCTTCCCGTCCTTGGACACACCTGTCCATGGACTTTATCACGGATCTTCCTCGTTCCTCGGGGAAGTCGGTGATCCTGGTGGTCGTGGACCGTTTTAGCAAGATGGCTCATTTCGTTCCTTTCCCTGGTTTACCCAATGCTAAAACGTTGGCGCAAGCTTTTGTCGACCATATTGTTAAATTGCATGGCATTCCCTCTGATATTGTTTCCGATAGAGGCACGCAGTTTGTGTCCAGGTTCTCGCCTGGGGATTCGGCTGTCCTTCTCTTCTGCTTTTCACCCGCAGTCGAATGGTCAGACTGAGCGCCTCAATCAGAATCTGGAGACATATTTGCGCTGTTTTGTGGCGGAGAACCAGGAGGATTGGTGTTCATTTCTCCCTCTTGCTGAGTTTGCTTTGAACAACCGTCGTCAGGAATCTTCTGATAAGTCACCATTTTTTGGTGCATATGGGTTCCATCCGCAGTTTGGGACATTCTCGGGAGGGGCTCTTTCTGGTTTACCTGAGGAGTAGAGATTTTCCTCGTCTTTGTCTACCATTTGGCAAAAGATTCAGAGTAATCTCAGAAAGATGAGTGAGAAGTATAAGCGTGTGGCTGATAAGAGACGTGTGCCTGGTCTGGACCTGAATGTGGGTGATCTGGTGTGGTTGTCTACAAGAAATATTAAACTGAAGGTTCCCTCCTGGAAATTGGGTCCCAAGTTTATTGGGCCTTATAAAATTTTGTCAGTCATCAATCCTGTTGCCTTCCGTCTTGATCTTCCACGGGTTTGGAAGATACATAATGTATTTCACAGATCTCTCTTAAAACCATATGTCCAGCCCACGGTACCCTCCTCTTTGCCTCCTCCTCCGATTTTGGTTGATGGCAATCTGGAGTTTGAGGTTTCCAGAATTGTGGACTCTCGCATTGTCCGCGGTTCTCTTCAGTACCTCGTTCATTGGAAGGGTTATGGTCCTGAGGAGAGGATGTGGGTTCCGATGTTGGACATTAAAGCCACTTGCCTTATCAGGGCATTTCATAGGGCTCATCCTGGGAAGGTGGGTCCTGTGTGTCCGGAGTCCACCCGTAGAGGGGGGGGTACTGTCACTACCAGAGCTTTGAGACGTTCTCACAGCTCTGTGTCTCCACCCCTGTGATGATGTCACTTAGAGTTTGGAGGTGTTCTCACTGTTCTGTTTCTCCGCCCCTGTGATGAGTTCTTTACTCCCAGCTGTCTCTCCTGCGTTTGATTTCCCTGCCTTTAAATCACTCCTCCTCCTATTGCAGGGCGTGGATTATACTTCTCTTTTCAGTTGTAGCTCTGCCTTGAGTATCTTCACTTCTTAAGCTATTACTTCTCTGGACCTGTGTTCTGCTGCTGCAAGCACTCCGGATATTGCCAGCGGCCCTTGGATCCATCTTCTCTGCGGCTACAGCTCCATCAGCTAAGTGTGCAGACTTTGTTGTGTACCTGGTGATTTCCTGACTGGATCTACGGTTCCCTCCATATTCTGAGCAGGGCATCGGCGGCCGTGCCCCTTCCACTATTGTAGGGGTTACAGGGCTCATCAGTCTAAGGTACGCGGGCATGCCTCGTTCCACCATTTGGATCCGGGCATGTGCTTTAGCAGCATAGGGAGAGTGTTGAGGGTCTGACAGGGGTCACCCTTTCTCTTCCCTAGTTTGGGTCCGGTCAGTAGCTCTTCTTACTGTGTATGCTCTGGTTTCCCTTAAACAGCCGTGACAGTGTGTCCAAGGTCTTCCTATCAAAACTCAGGAGGCAGTTGAAGGATGAAACTGAGCATGTGCAGCCATCTTAGTGAGCCGGACAAAGAAATAAGAAAAAGGACAAAGAGCAGGTGGCACTAAACACAACACAAGATTAAGAAAGTTGATACATTTATATTTGATGTTTCTGAAGGAACTGATCTATTACCAACTGGAGAAAAATCTACATCCAAGATTTTTAGAGAATTAGAGAATTTACTGTTAAGACAACTAAGATAGTACTGCGAGATTAAATCTTTAAAACAGTATTTGAGCCAAAATGCAATACCAAAAGGCTTGCAATTGACAAAAATACCAGCTCAAAATTTATGGAGTGAAGAGTTTAATCAAGAATGGGACCATTTTTTTAATACACAATCACGGGGATTGATTGAATTAATTATAAAACGCAGAACACAAATTCTAGCCACAATAGCTGAAAAAATAAATCAAATTAAAAGTAATATGGAACATCTGGTGAAAGATGAACTATATAATAGTTGGTAAGACAAAATCTGTAGAAGTTTGGATAAAACAGAACAGGACATTATTTAAAAAAAAAGTAAAAAATTAGATTAGATTAAATCCAAACCAAACGAGACAATATTAGATACTGAAAATATCATAGAAACAATCTTCATAGAAAAACAAAGATATAATATACCAGTGAGAAATCGATTTGAAAATTTCGCAGAACAAGCTTTTTTAGACCGGACTCCACGTCATCGCTCAACACGAATAGAACACAGAAGATCAGTATCCCCGGCTCACAAGAAAACACCACCAAAACACCCATACAATTTGAGACATCACAATGCACATACAGAAAATCATCACCAACAAAGACACCAACGAGCACCGAGATATGTCGAACAGCAGTTTATAACACCAATACATCAACAACACTATCCGGACCAAAGGGATCAAAGAAAACACGTAGAGGACGGAAGAAGGCACAAAGATTACAGAAGAGAGTACTAGACAATAAAGATAACATCATTAATTTAAGTGATGTAAGTAAACCCCACACAAGCACAGATATCACTCTTAAATAAAGGCCTAAAATTTGCCCCTTCTGCGAAGTTGAACAAATTCGATACCTACATTGGTATACAAAAATGTATAAAAAATATTTGTTTAAAAAATTACTTTTTAAAAACCCCAATGGCCCCACAAGCACATACAACTGAAAAATTCCCACACACCTCCCTTAAAAACAAATAAAAAAAATTCCCCAGAAACGAAATAGGTCCAGAAATGGCAGGTTTCCAAAAATGTGTTGAAACTGATTTGAGAAAACTAAAAGAAAAACAAACACACAATAGTAATCTATCTAGAAAGGAAGCCCTAGCAATAAGAGAGTTACAAGATAGAGAAGAAATCACTATACACCCCGCAAGGGGGGCGCTATAGTGATTTTGAACACCCAAGATTACAATAGAGAATGTTTGAGACACTTATCCGATGCCGGCACATATATACGAAGCTCAAGGGGGGTCCAACTGTCGCCTTCAAAGAGAAATCGCTGGAATACAGCAATAAAGGACTACAGCTGGAAATCCTCACTAAAACAGAATTTAATTTTATTATAGGAACGCCAGGCAGGCTTCCGGTCCTATATTGCCTACCAAAGGTGCACAAGGACGCTACCTGTCCACCTGGCCGTCCCATAATATCTGGCATCGGATCCTTAACTGCAAATCTCTAAAAATACATAGATTCGTGGCTACAACCTTTAGTTAAAAAAAAAAAATCATATTTAAAGGATACCACAGAAATTATTGAGACTCTAGAGCAGGGGTGCACAACCTGCGGCCCGGGGGCCACATGCGGCCCTTGATACCTTTCTGTGCGGCCCCCAACCATCTGGTAACAGACATGTATGCCTATGTCTTGTGGCTGCTCACATGTATTTTTCATGTATTTTTCCCATTAGATGGGAGTCCTGGAAGTGTAACTAGACACAAATGGTATATAATGTGTGTTCAATATGCCATAAGTACAATATTTCAGTTGTTAATACACCTTTAAATTTTAATTTCGGCCCTCGTCATTGGTTCAGTCTGGCAATGTGGCCCTCAACCAGGAAACGTTGTGCAACCCTGCTCTAGAGAAACTAAAAGTAGAGGATGACTGGATTTTAGCTACCTTGGACATAAAGTCACTGTACACAGTGATCAATCATGATCAAGGTATTAATTAGAGTTCAACTAGAGAAAGAAAATTTTAAACAGGAACAACTAGAATTTATCACAGAGGAGTTAAGACATATACTGGCACACAACTATTTCTTTTTTGAGAAAAAATATTACCTCCAGATCACGGGGACCGCCATGGGCACCAGGTTTGCCCCCAGTTACGCAAATTTATTTTTGGCCTATTGGGAAAATGTATTTATTGATCCCAATAGAGGGGGCAAACTGGTGCTCTGGCGTAAATACATCGACGATGTTATCCTGATCTGGAAGGGCAACAACACCATTTTACAATCCTTTATTTCTGAATTAAATAACAATATTTATAATCTGAGTTTCACAGCAACCATAAACCAACTAGAAACAGAATTTCTAGATTTGAATATCATCAAAAAGTGAAATAGGTATATATGTTGTACCTTCCAAAAAACAACAGCGAAAAACGGATATATATTATACTCAAACTGTCATTTGCCACATTGGTTGATGAATGTACCCTTTGGACAGTTCTGTCGCTTAAAAATAAATTGCACTGAGGAGTCACAGTATCAGAGGGAGGCTGAACTACTAAAATATAAATTCATGGAGAAAAAATATCCCACACATATTTTAGAAAAAGCAGTTCAGAAGGTAAATGAAACACCGAGAGAAACTTTCTTCACAAAGAATTTAAGAAATCTAGATGAGTGCACAAATAACACGAAAATTAATGAAAAAAGGATTTTAGGATTATATTACCCTTTTCCACTCAAAACAGAAAAATTGAACTGATAATTAGAAAATATTGGCACTTATTAACACAGGATAGGATAATTGGTCCATTATTACCGACAAAACCACAAATAACTTACACACGAGCACAGAATCTAGGACTTAAAATTGCACCCTCTATAAAGCACAACCCGAAAAACCCTTTTTCAACTGGTAATTGGATGAGCCTTAAGGGGTTCTATAGATGTGGGAAATGTCAAAGATGTAAGATAACAAAATTCCCAAAAAGAACCACCGAAATAACCTCATCCCAGAACACCTTCTCCATGACCATAAAGAACTTCCTCAATTGCAACACCTCTAGTGTAATTTATTTGATCCAATGCCCCTGTGGAAAACAGTACGGTGGTAGGACAAAACGATGTCTCAAAACGAGAATAAGTGAACATTTACGAAACATCAGAAATGGGTATATAAAACATTATCAAAACATTTTAAAGAGGTCCATAATAAAGACCCAAAGGGCATGTTCTTCCTGGCACTACAAAAACTGGATATACATTGGCGGGGAGGTAAACATGTAGACAAGATGTCCAGGGTCGAATCAAGACTAATTTTCGACTTCGGTAGCCTCATCCCAATGGGCCTGAATGCTGATTTGGAAATTTTTGGTTTCTTATAGACACGGGTTGCATGTCCGTTCTCTGATGGAGAGTCTCATGTCAGGCTGTCTATCAGCACTGAGTCTCTCCCTTTGAGTCGTATATGCATCCCTTTAGTCATCACACAACATTCTCTTTTAAGCAATTCAAAATTATGGTGTATTTTCTATCCACGTATTTTATATAAATTACACTCCTTTATGTATACCTATAAATATGTCTCACTTATCCATGTTCCTATATGATATTTTAATATTTTTTACTTATTGTATTTATTTTATATTCAAATGTACTATTTTATTGTCATTTTATGAATTTTTCAACTAAAGCAATTAGCTGCAGTACTCATTTTTATTGAATAGATAGGACCAAGCATAAGATACTTTATATCTAAAAAACGCACAAGTACATGAAATAACGCAACAAAACCGCATGAGAAACCGCATATAGAAAATTGAGTTAAATCCTAGAATACTGAATCCAGACCACATCTTGGACTTTTCTGGGCGGTCTATATAAAGTCAGTCCAAAATTGGGAGATCAGCTGCCACTGATGAAGGTAAGAGGTCCCCGAAACGCGTCTGGCGTAACCAGCTGATAACTCCCACTGGATCAAACGAATGAGGCCTCTATACAGATCATATGAAAATCTGTTAATATTCTTGAAAGATTGGAGCGCTCCAAAGAGAAGAAACTTTCTATACGGAAACTTCCGACATCAGTTCCCGCGATACCTCACTACAAACGACGATCTAGAGGTACCTCACAGACCACGTGACTTGCTGGCGTTTGTTTGAACAACACGGGATTACACACGCAACAGCGGATCGGAAGTCGGGTAGGCCGTACCATCTTATGCATTGATTTGTAAATTACCTAGGTTAAGGTAAGATCCAGATTTTCCTCCTTTTAGTGCACACTAGCACTTTATTCATCAACAGCTATTATTAATCGGGTCTGGACAGACTTTATAAAGAGATTTTTGGGAGTCCATACCTCTTCCAAGCTCTCTCAACTTGCGGACATTATTGATGACTATACAATTAAGCGGTATTCACATACATACTTCTTGAGAGAAATGACACTAAAGCCGGTTTTATTTTTACATAAAAGAAACCCTATATAAAAAGGAACTTTTATTTGATTCACTCGATAGAAGGAACCTAATATTATCAGTGTATCATCTCCTACGAAGTATCCTATACCACTGTCGCATTTTACCAGTTTGTTTCAAAGTACAGATCCTATTTATTTTTATATTTAGGTTTTACAAACATGTATTTTGGTGATTTTATTGTAATTTGAGTTTTGTGTATTAAAAATTGTGTGATCACTTTATATTGTATATTTTTTTTATATCTATATTTTACCACACATACAGAGTGCCAGTCCATTTTATCTATTTATTTCCAATATTTTACTAAATAACTCAGTTACTGTACAACATTTTTAATTATATGCAGTATATACAAACAAAAGTATCCAGATCGAAGTGCTGGTGTTAAAACTGTAGAATATTTTTTGTGGGACAACCCCTTTAAAATTCATGCTCTTGCAAGCCACTGAAAACAAGTACGGTAAACTACATCATGACATGTAAAGCAGTGTTCCTCAATGCCAGTCCTCAGGGCCCATCGACCGCTCATATTTTCAGGATTTCCTTAGTATTGAGCAGGTGATGCATTGACACTAATTTTATCAGGACTTATGGGGTCATTTATCAAACTGGTGTAAAGTAGAAATGTCTTAGTTGCCCATAGCAACCAATGAGATTCCACCTTTCATTTTTAGTGTTAAGCGTGAATATTCGAATCACAAATTTTAATCGCGAATATCGCCACTTCGAGAATTTGTGAAAATTTTGCATATAGTGATATATATTTGTATTCACAAATAGTGTTGGTCGCGAATATTTTAATCGCAAATTTATCAGAATTTTTTTGTGAATTTATAGCGAATATCGTCACTTAGCAACATCCCTAGTAACCAATAGGAAAGTTGCCAACCCCTTAGTGCTGATCGTGAATATTCTAATCGCAAATTTTTTATCGCAAATATATTACATTGCCAGTTTTCACAATCAATAAAACAATGACTGGAGATCACGAATTCTCGAATTTGCGAATTTATGGCAAATATTTGGCCAGAAATTTGCAAAATATTTTGAATTCGAATATTGCCTATGTCGCTCATCACTATTAATTTTCCAAAGGAGCTGTCCAAAATGAAAGGTGGAATGTGATTTGTTGCTGTGGGCAACTAAGCCAGTTCTTTACACCAGTTTGATAAATTACCCCATTATGCCATTCACACGTGAGTGTTTTGGTCAGTGATTTCCAATAGTGATTGTGAGCCAAAACCAGGAGTGGCTTCTCCACAGACATAAGGTATAAAGGAAAGATCTGCTCCTGTTCTGTGCTTAGAGCCGCACCTGGTTTTTGCTCAAAATCACTGATGCAAATCACTGACCAAACACTGATGTGTAAATGAGGCTTAAGGCATTAACACAAGTATTATTCTGTGAGATATTTTCAAATCATGACTAGTGATTAGCGGCAAAGGCAATATTCGGTTTTGCAATATTTAGCGAATGTATGGGGGAATATTCGTCATATATTCACAAATTCGCTATCTTTGGTCACTTTTTTTCATTGCAAAAATCTCAATGTAAAATTTGCCTAATGCGCATGCGCAAAAAGGGGCGTGGCCTAGAAACTGTTTTCGAACTACCCGAAGTTTGAGGCGATTGGAAAAAATGGTCTGAAGCAATTTTCGTGACAGTGAGAAAGAACTCCTGATAACTGTAAGTAATTTCACATTACACCAGTGTATTTGATTACAGTTTACATGCATGTCAGACCAATCACTTTATATGCAGATAGAGTGTTATAAAATATTGGTGATTGCAAAAATCGCCACTTATGATGCAAATTACTACTTCACTTTTTATCAGGTCTAAGTAGATATTACTGATTGGTGCATCATTTGTTGTAACATCACAGCACTATGTCTGTAGCACGTACATATGGACAGCATAGAAATATCTCTCACATGCACATTGCACATCCATTTTCCTGCCCCACACACACACAATCACAGTCTATAGACTAAAGTTTGTGTCCTGTTTGTGTCCTTTAGGAGAAGCTTTCTTTGTCTGACCGCCAGTATTTGCTGGTTAATTTAGAGTTACCCAGGGAGCACCACGGGGAGGTGAACCAGCTTTACACCCCATACCGTACCATCACTTCACTAGACAGGTACATCTCTGTTCAGCTGGCCAATATCTCAGACCCCACACACATACAATCGCAATACAATCCGATCTTATAATGATAACATTAAATCTAATATTTCCCCTTCGAAGACAAAATACTTTTTGATGTTTTGCTGAGGACATTATTTTCAATAATTGTATTTAAAAAACTGGGATTATATGCTTGCATATTTATCTTGTAGCACATGTTGGAGAGGTGCTACGACTGCACCCCGAGAAGCAGCGTATCGTTCGGGAGAACCATTTTGAACTCTGGAGAAAGTTCAACGGCAGGCACCCAAGGATAGCCGTATTAAAAAAGTGGTCCAATTTGAAGAGGAGGAACTCTTAGCAGATCAGAGAGATTCACGACAGAACATGCCCAGGTACAATGCCTACATTACTTTTGTTTCTCTCGCCAACACTCTGTAATGTATATATACAGTTATGAAAATAAGTATTTCATCCCTTTACAAATGATTATTTATTACCTGGTGTGACATGTAGTAAATCAGCGAGTTAGATCATACATCTCTACCTCGCCATGAGTATATATATATATATATATATATATACACTCATGGCGAGGTAGAGATGTATGATCTAACTCGCTGATTTACTACATGTCACACCAGGTAATAATGTGTGTATATATATATATATATATATATATATATTTATACACACATCGAGGTACAAATGTATGATGTAACTAGCTGATTTTGTGCGTTTTACACACACAGAAATATATATATATATATATATATATATATATATATATATTGTATGTGTGTGTGTATCTAAATAAACTGCAATCATCATTCTGTATTCCAGTAAAAGGCCCCATACATCATTACATTAGATACATCCCCTAATTAACTCCTCAACACACGATGACGTACATGTAAGTCAGATTTGGATGTGACTTAAAGCCCAGTGATGTTAATGTACTGTATGGTGATCGGGTGGGTTCAGGAGCTGCGCCCGCCCGATCGAGGGCAGGGGTCCAGCACTCATTGATAGTCGGACCCCTGCTATATGCGCCGACATTGGTAAAATCATTGATGCCGGCTCATTAACCCCTCTATGGGCCGCGGTTAGCGCTGACCACGACAAGTGCGAGCTTTAGACATGTGCGGGGTGTCCATCAGGTTCCCGCGCTGCTTTGAAGGGGACCTGATGGCAGGGAAGGTAGCCTGATGCCTTACTTAGGCATCATGGCTGCCTTCCGGGAGGGCCCATGAGATCCAGCCCCCTGTATTACACTGGTAATGCACTTACAGCCAATGCATTACAATACAGAAGTATTACAATACAGAAGTATTGTAATTCATTGTAAAGGGGATCAGACCCCCAAAAGTTAAAGTCCTAGAGGGGGACAAAAAATAAACTAAAAAAAAAAAGGTTTAAAAAATATATAAAATTTCAAGAAAAAAAACATCCTTTTCCCAAATTAAAGTTAAATAAAAATTGAAAAAAATAGAGAAAAATAGAAAAGTAGATATATTATTTATCGCTGCGTCCATATCGACTGGCTCTATAAAAATATCACATGACCTAACCTCTCAGGTGAACACTGTAAAAAAATTAAAATAAATTTAAACTGTGTCAAGAAAGCCATTTTGTATTGCATGACAGTGGAAAAACGCTTTTACTTATCCAGGCCCATTCTTATATTGTTTTCTCGTCACATATTGTATTCCATGACAGTGGAAAAATTCAGTCACAAAATTTCATTTTTATTTAAAAAAATATATAAAAATTTACCAAAATTTTGATCACTTGATCAAGATATGAGACAGGTGGGCGATCGAGTTGAAGCGCTCGAAAATAACCAGGCCCAGATACTGGACTACCAGAGGGCTTCCTCAAGCTCGTTCAGAAAGTGCGGCACCTACCTAAATGAGCTTTAGAACGCTCCAGAAGACCAGGAGAATAGGGGCCGCCGAAACAACTTGCGCATTAGAGGGATCCCGGAGTCTGTTCTGCCTGGAGACATTCCGGCCGCGGTTATCTCCCTCTGCTCCTCGCTCCTGGGCCCTGAGTTTGCCCTGGAGATTGTGGTGGAAAGGGCCCACAGGGCATTATGACCCAAGCCCAAATTAGAGGAGCCCCCAAGGGATATAATATGCAAGTTTTTGAATTTTCAAGTAAAGTCAGCAGTCCAAGAAGCTGCCAGAAACAGACCGGACATCTTATTTGAAGGTGCCCAAGTGTCAATCTACCAAGATCTTGCCCCCTCCACCTTGAGGAAACGCAAATCGCTAAAGCCACTGACGGAATGGCTGCGGGCCAACAAGATCTTATGCAAATGGAACTTTCCCTTTGGACTTTCCTTTTCACAAGGAGGCCGCCGCTTTAATATCACTACCCACGCTGATTTAGGCATCGTCTACGAACATTTGCAAATTCCTCCCATGCCGATTGAAAACTGGGACTTGTTCCAAGATCTCCTGAAGTCCCGAGGGTTGCGGCCTTCACCTTACAACACACCCCCAAGGCTCACAAAGCGGACAAGAGGAGTCGGCAACTGACACCTAAGAGGCTAGCCCAGGATTAATATTCTTGAACTTTCAGCTGCAATCCTCACTTCAGGAAGATTTTTTCTTCTAGAGCTCTTTTGGACCTATCCAGATAATTTGCCTTTCTTTTAAAAGTGGATTATTGTTAATGTATACTCAGATCAGCTGAATCCTGCTAGTAGGTCCATACTGCAGTTATGTAGAAGTGAGGTTGAAATCGTGCATTCCATGTTACTGATTCTGCCTTGCATGCTTCGCTAGCCTTCCTTCCCTTCTGTCTCTCTAACAACTCCTCTATGTCCCTTCGGCCCTTACACCCCTCTTGCTCTCTTAGTCCAGCCTATGCTGGTTTTGATCTTCCCTTTCTCTAATTCCTGGTAGCTGCCTGTATAATCACAAGTAGGGATGAGCGAACTCGAACTGTATAGTTCGGGTTCGTACCGAATTTTGGGGTGTCCGTGACACGGACCCGAACCCGGACATTTTCGTAAAAGTCCGGGTTCGGGTTCGGTGTTCGTCGCTTTCTTCGCGCTTTTGTGACGCTTTCTTGGCGCTTTTTGAAAGGCTGCAAAGCAGCCAATCAACAAGCGTCATACTACTTGCCCCAAGAGGCCATCACAGCCATGCCTACTATTGGCATGGCTGTGATTGGCCAGAGCACCATGTGACCCAGCCTCTATTTAAGCTGGAGTCACATAGCGCCGCCCGTCACTCTGCTCTGATTAGCGTAGGGAGAGGTTGCGGCTGCGACAGTAGGGCGAGATTAGGCAGATTAACTCCTCCAAAGGACTTGATTAACTGATCGATCTGCAGCTGTGGATCATTGAGCTGCTGATCCTCAATTGCTCACTGTTTTTAGGCTGCACAGACCGTTTGTCAGTCTCATTTTTCTGGGGTGATCGGCGGCCATTTTGTGTCTTGTGGTGCGCCAGCACAAGCTGCGACCAAGTGCATTTAACCCTCAATGGTGTGGTTGTTTTTTGGCTAAAGCCTACATCAGGGTGAAGCTGTCACACCAAGTGCATTTAACCAGCAATAGTCTGTTCATTTTTTGGCCATATACAAAATCAGGGGCAAGCTGCGCCTGTCACCAAGTGCATTTAACCCTCAATGGTGTGGTTGTTTTTTGGCTAAAGCCTACATCAGGGTGAAGCTGTCACACCAAGTGCATTTAACCAGCAATAGTCTGTTCATTTTTTGGCCATATACAAAATCAGGGGCAAGCTGCGCCTGTCACCAAGTGCATTTAACCCTCAATGGTGTGGTTGTTTTTTGGCTAAAGCCTACATCAGGGTGAAGCTGTCACACCAAGTGCATTTAACCAGCAATAGTCTGTTCATTTTTTGGCCATATACAAAATCAGGGGCAAGCTGCGCCTGTCACCAAGTGCATTTAACCCTCAATGGTGTGGTTGTTTTTTGGCTAAAGCCTACATCAGGGTGAAGCTGTCACACCAAGTGCATTTAACCAGCAATAGTCTGTTCATTTTTTGGCCATATCCCAGTCTAATTCTGTCACTAAATCCATACCGGTCACCCAGCGCCTAAATACTAGGCCTCAAATTTATATCCAGCTAAATCTGTCCCTAGTGCTGTAGCTGGGCGAGTTATTTAGTGTCCGTTCAAGCACATTTCTTGTTCTGGGTTGAAATACAATTCCCAATTTAGCAATTTCATAATTTAGTGGTTCCTGCTATATCAGAGCTATTTGAAATCTATCCCAAAAAGGGTATATAATATTGAAGGTGCACATTGGGTCATTCAGAATAACTTCACACACACCCGCTACTGTGTATTTCCAAGTCTAATTCTGTCACTAAACCCATACCTGTCACCCAGCGCCTAAATACTAGGCCTCAAATTTAAATCCCTCTAAATCTCTCGTTACCCACCGCTGTACTGTTGTTGCTGGGCAAGATATTTAGTGTCCGTCAAAGCACATTTTTTGTTCTGGGTTGAAGTACAATTCCCAATTTAGCAATTTCATAATTTAGTGGTTTCTGCTATATCAGAGCTATTTGAAATCTATCCCTAAAAGGGTATATAATATTGAAGGTGCACATAGGGTCATTCAGAATAACTTCACACACACGCTTCTGTGCATTTCCAAGTCTAATTCTGTCACTAAATCCATACCGGTGACCCAGCGCCTAAATACTAGGCCTCAAATTTAAATCCCTCTAAATCTCTCGTTACCCACCACTGTACTGTTGTTGCTGGGCAAGATATTTAGTGTCCGTCAAAGCACATTTTTTGTTCTGGGTTGAAGTACAATTCCCAATTTAGCAATTTCATAATTTAGTGGTTTCTGCTATATCAGAGCTATTTGAAATCTATCCCTAAAAGGGTATATAATATTGAAGGTGCACATAGGGTCATTCAGAATAACTTCACACACACGCTTCTGTGCATTTCCAAGTCTAATTCTGTCACTAAATCCATACCGGTGACCCAGCGCCTAAATACTAGGCCTCAAATTTAAATCCCTCTAAATCTCTCGTTACCCACCGCTGTACTGTTGTTGCTGGGCAAGATATTTAGTGTCCGTCAAAGCACATTTTTTGTTCTGGGTTGAAGTACAATTCCCAATTTAGCAATTTCATAATTTAGTGGTTTCTGCTATATCAGAGCTATTTGAAATCTATCCCTAAAAGGGTATATAATATTGAAGGTGCACATAGGGTCATTCAGAATAACTTCACACACACGCTTCTGTGCATTTCCAAGTCTAATTCTGTCACTAAATCCATACCGGTGACCCAGCGCCTAAATACTAGGCCTCAAATTTAAATCCCTCTAAATCTCTCGTTACCCACCACTGTACTGTTGTTGCTGGGCAAGATATTTAGTGTCCGTCAAAGCACATTTTTTGTTCTGGGTTGAAGTACAATTCCCAATTTAGCAATTTCATAATTTAGTGGTTCCTGCTATATCAGAGCTATTTGAAATCTATCCCAAAAAGGGTATATAATATTGAAGGTGCACATTGGGTCATTCAGAATAACTTCACACACACCCGCTACTGTGTATTTCCAAGTCTAATTCTGTCACTAAACCCATACCTGTCACCCAGCGCCTAAATACTAGGCCTCAAATTTAAATCCCTCTAAATCTCTCGTTACCCACCGCTGTACTGTTGTTGCTGGGCAAGATATTTAGTGTCCGTCAAAGCACATTTTTTGTTCTGGGTTGAAGTACAATTCCCAATTTAGCAATTTCATAATTTAGTGGTTTCTGCTATATCAGAGCTATTTGAAATCTATCCCTAAAAGGGTATATAATATTGAAGGTGCACATAGGGTCATTCAGAATAACTTCACACACACGCTTCTGTGCATTTCCAAGTCTAATTCTGTCACTAAATCCATACCGGTGACCCAGCGCCTAAATACTAGGCCTCAAATTTAAATCCCTCTAAATCTCTCGTTACCCACCGCTGTACTGTTGTTGCTGGGCAAGATATTTAGTGTCCGTCAAAGCACATTTTTTGTTCTGGGTTGAAGTACAATTCCCAATTTAGCAATTTCATAATTTAGTGGTTCCTGCTATATCAGAGCTATTTGAAATCTATCCCAAAAAGGGTATATAATATTGAAGGTGCACATTGGGTCATTCAGAATAACTTCACACACACCCGCTACTGTGTATTTCCAAGTCTAATTCTGTCACTAAACCCATACCTGTCACCCAGCGCCTAAATACTAGGCCTCAAATTTAAATCCCTCTAAATCTCTCGTTACCGCTGTACTGTTGTAGCTGGGAAAGTTATTTAGTGCCCGTCAAAGCACATTTTTTGTTCTGGGTTGAAGTACAATTCCCAATTTAGCAATTTCATAATTTAGTGGTTCCTGCTATATCAGAGCTATTTGAAATCTATCCCAAAAAGGGTATATAATATTCAAGGTGCACATTGGGTCATTCAGAATAACTTCACACACACGCTTCTGTGCATTTCCAAGTCTAATTCTGTCACTAAATCCATACCGGTCACCCAGCGCCTAAATACTAGGCCTCAAATTTATATCCCGCTGAATTTGAATACAATACATTGGGCCAAATAATATATTTGTTGTTGTGGTGAACCATAACAATGAGAAAAACATCTAGTAAGGGACGCGGACGTGGACATGGTCGTGGTGGTGTTAGTGGACCCTCTGGTGCTGGGAGAGGACGTGGCCGTTCTGCCACATCCACACGTCCTAGTGTACCAACTACCTCAGGTCCCAGTAGCCGCCAGAATTTACAGCGATATATGGTGGGGCCCAATGCCGTTCTAAGGATGGTAAGGCCTGAGCAGGTACAGGCATTAGTCAATTGGGTGGCCGACAGTGGATCCAGCACGTTCACATTATCTCCCACCCAGTCTTCTGCAGAAAGCGCACAGATGGCGCCTGAAAACCAACCCCATCAGTCTGTCACATCACCCCCATGCATACCAGGGAAACTGTCTCAGCCTCAAGTTATGCAGCAGTCTCTTATGCTGTTTGAAGACTCCGCTGGCAGGGTTTCCCAAGGGCATCCACCTAGCCCTTCCCCAGCGGTGAAAGACATAGAATGCACTGACGCACAACCACTTATGTTTCCTGATGATGAGGACATGGGAATACCACCTCAGCATGTCTCTGATGATGACGAAACACAGGTGCCAACTGCTGCGTCTTTCTGCAGTGTGCAGACTGAACAGGAGGTCAGGGATCAAGACTGGGTGGAAGACGATGCAGGGGACGATGAGGTCCTAGACCCCACATGGAATGAAGGTCGTGCCACTGACTTTCACAGTTCGGAGGAAGAGGCAGTGGTGAGACCGAGCCAACAGCGTAGCAAAAGAGGGAGCAGTGGGCAAAAGCAGAACACCCGCCGCCAAGAGACTCCGCCTGCTACTGACCGCCGCCATCTGGGACCGAGCACCCCAAAGGCAGCTTCAAGGAGTTCCCTGGCATGGCACTTCTTCAAACAATGTGCTGACGACAAGACCCGAGTGGTTTGCACGCTGTGCCATCAGAGCCTGAAGCGAGGCATTAACGTTCTGAACCTGAGCACAACCTGCATGACCAGGCACCTGCATGCAAAGCATGAACTGCAGTGGAGTAAACACCTTAAAACCAAGGAAGTCACTCAGGCTCCCCCTGCTACCTCTTCTGCTGCTGCCGCCTCGGCCTATTCTGCTGCTGCCGCCTCGGCCTCTTCCTCCGCCTCTGGAGGAACGTTGGCACCTGCCGCCCAGCAAACAGGGGATGTACCACCAACACCACCACCACCACCTCCGTCACCAAGCGTCTCAACCATGTCACACGCCAGCGTTCAGCTCTCCATCTCACAAACATTTGATAGAAAGCGTAAATTCCCACCTAGCCACCCTCGATCCCTGGCCCTGAATGCCAGCATTTCTAAACTACTGGCCTATGAAATGCTGTCATTTAGGCTGGTGGACACAGACAGCTTCAAACAGCTCATGTCGCTTGCTGTCCCACAGTATGTTGTTCCCAGCCGGCACTACTTCTCCAAGAGAGCCGTGCCTTCCCTGCACAACCAAGTATCCGATAAAATCAAGTGTGCACTGCGCAACGCCATCTGTAGCAAGGTCCACCTAACCACAGATACGTGGACCAGTAAGCACGGCCAGGGACGCTATATCTCCCTAACTGCACACTGGGTAAATGTAGTGGCAGCTGGGCCCCAGGCGGAGAGCTGTTTGGCGCACGTCCTGCCGCCGCCAAGGATCGCAGGGCAACATTCTTTGCCTCCTGTTGCCACCTCCTCCTTCTCGGCTTCCTCCTCCTCTTCTTCCACCTGCTCATCCAGTCAGCCACACACCTTCACCACCAACTTCAGCACAGCCCGGGGTAAACGTCAGCAGGCCATTCTGAAACTCATATGTTTGGGGGACAGGCCCCACACCGCACAGGAGTTGTGGCGGGGTATTGAACAACAGACCGACGAGTGGTTGCTGCCGGTGAGCCTCAAGCCCGGCCTGGTGGTGTGTGATAATGGGCGAAATCTCGTTGCAGCTCTGGGACTAGCCAATTTGACGCACATCCCTTGCTTGGCGCATGTGCTGAATTTGGTGGTGCAGAAGTTCATTCACAACTACCCCGACATGTCAGAGCTGCTGCATAAAGTGCGGGCCGTCTGTTCGCGCTTCCGGCGTTCACATCCTGCCGCTGCTCGCCTGTCTGCGCTACAGCGTAACTTCGGCCTTCCCGCTCACCGCCTCATATGCGACGTGCCCACCAGGTGGAACTCCACCTTGCACATGCTGGACAGACTGTGCGAGCAGCAGCAGGCCATAGTGGAGTTTCAGCTGCAGCACGCACGGGTCAGTCGCACTACAGAACAGCACCACTTCACCACCAATGACTGGGCCTCCATGCGAGACCTGTGTGCCCTGTTGCGCTGTTTCGAGTACTCCACCAACATGGCCAGTGGCGATGACACCGTTATCAGCGTTACAATACCACTTCTATGTCTCCTTGAGAAAACACTTAGGGCGATGATGGAACAGGAGGTGGCCCAGGAGGAGGAGGAGGAGGATGAGGAAGAGGGGTCATTTTTAGCACTTTCAGGCCAGTCTCTTCGAAGTGACTCAGAGGGAGGTTTTTTGCAACAGCAGAGGCCAGGTACAAATGTGGCCAGCCAGGGCCCACTACTGGAGGACGAGGAGGACGAGGATGAGGAGGAGGTGGAGGAGGATGAGGATGAAGCATGGTCACAGCGGGGTGGCACCCAACGCAGCTCGGGTCCATCACTGGTGCGTGGCTGGGGGGAAAGGCAGGACGATGACGATACGCCTCCCACAGAGGACAGCTTGTCCTTACCCCTGGGCAGCCTGGCACACATGAGCGACTACATGCTGCAGTGCCTGCGCAACGACAGCAGAGTTGCCCACATTTTAACCTGTGCGGACTACTGGGTTGCCACCCTGCTGGATCCACGCTACAAAGACAATGTGCCCACCTTACTTCCTGCACTGGAGCGTGATAGGAAGATGCGCGAGTACAAGCGCACGTTGGTAGACGCGCTACTGAGAGCATTCCCAAATGTCACAGGGGAACAAGTGGAAGCCCAAGGCCAAGGCAGAGGAGGAGCAAGAGGTCGCCAAGGCAGCTGTGTCACGGCCAGCTCCTCTGAGGGCAGGGTTAGCATGGCAGAGATGTGGAAAACTTTTGTCAACACGCCACAGCTAACTGCACCACCACCTGATACGCAACGTGTTAGCAGGAGGCAACATTTCACTAACATGGTGGAACAGTACGTGTGCACACCCCTCCACGTACTGACTGATGGTTCGGCCCCATTCAACTTCTGGGTCTCTAAATTGTCCACGTGGCCAGAGCTAGCCTTTTATGCCTTGGAGGTGCTGGCCTGCCCGGCAGCCAGCGTTTTGTCTGAACGTGTATTCAGCACGGCAGGGGGCGTCATTACAGACAAACGCAGCCGCCTGTCTACAGCCAATGTGGACAAGCTGACGTTCATAAAAATGAACCAGGCATGGATCCCACAGGACCTGTCCGTCCCTTGTCCAGATTAGACATTAACTACCTCCCCATAACCATATATTATTGGACTCCAGGGCACTTCCTCATTCAATCCTATTTTTATTTTCATTTTACCATTATATTGCGATGCTACCCAAAGTTGAATGAACCTCTCCTCTGCCTGTGTGCTAGGCCTAAATATATGCCAATGGACTGTTGCAGTGGTGGCTGACATGAAGCCTGATTCTCTGCTATGACATGCAGACTAATTCTCTGCTGACATGAAGCCAGATTGTCTGTTACGGGACCTCTCTCCTCTGCCTGGGTGCTGGGCCTAAATTTATGACAATGGACTGTTGCAGTGGTGGCTGACGTGAAGCCTGATTCTCTGCTATGACATGCAGACTGATTCTCTGCTGACATGAAGCCAGATCGTCTGTTACGGGACCTCTCTGCTCTGCCTGTGTGCTAGGCCTAAATATATGCCAATGGACTGTTGCAGTGGTGGGTGACGTGAAGCCTCATTCTCTGCTATGACATGCAGACTGATTCTCTGCTGACATGAAGCCAGATTGTCTGTTACGGGACCTCTCTGCTCTGCCTGTGTGCTAGGCCTAAATATATGCCAATGGACTGTTGCAGTGGTGGGTGACGTGAAGCCTCATTCTCTGCTATGACATGCAGACTGATTCTCTGCTGTCATGAAGCCAGATTGTCTGTTACGGGACCTCTCTGCTCTGCCTGTGTGCTAGGCCTAAATATATGCCAATGGACTGTTGCAGTGGTGGGTGACGTGAAGCCTCATTCTCTGCTATGACATGCAGACTGATTCTCTGCTGACATGAAGCCAGATTGTCTGTTACGGGACCTCTCTGCTCTGCCTGTGTGCTAGGCCTAAATATATGCCAATGGACTGTTGCAGTGGTGGGTGACGTGAAGCCTCATTCTCTGCTATGACATGCAGACTGATTCTCTGCTGTCATGAAGCCAGATTGTCTGTTACGGGACCTCTCTGCTCTGCCTGTGTGCTAGGCCTAAATATATGCCAATGGACTGTTGCAGTGGTGGGTGACGTGAAGCCTCATTCTCTGCTATGACATGCAGACTAATTCTCTGCTGACATGAAGACAGATTCTCTGTTACGGGACCTCTCTCCTCTGCCTGTGTGTGTGCTGGGCCTAAATATATGCCAATGGACTGTTGCAGTGGTGGCTGACGTGAAGCCTCATTCTCTGCTATGACATGCAGACTGATTCTCTGCTGACATGAAGCCAGATAGTCTGTTACGGGACCTCTCTGCTCTGCCTGTGTGCTAGGCCTAAATATATGCCAATGGACTGTTGCAGTGGTGGGTGACGTGAAGCCTCATTCTCTGCTATGACATGCAGACTGATTCTCTGCTGTCATGAAGCCAGATCGTCTGTTACGGGACCTCTCTGCTCTGCCTGTGTGCTAGGCCTAAATATATGCCAATGGACTGTTGCAGTGGTGGGTGACGTGAAGCCTCATTCTCTGCTATGACATGCAGACTAATTCTCTGCTGACATGAAGACAGATTCTCTGTTACGGGACCTCTCTCCTCTGCCTGTGTGTGTGCTGGGCCTAAATATATGCCAATGGACTGTTGCAGTGGTGGCTGACGTGAAGCCTCATTCTCTGCTATGACATGCAGACTAATTCTCTGCTGACATGAAGCCAGATTGTCTGTTACAGGGGACCTCTCTCCTCTGCCTGGGTGCTGGGCCTAAATTTATGACAATGGACTGTTGCAGTGGTGGCTGACGTGAAGCCTGATTCTCTGCTATGACATGCAGACTGATTCTCTGCTGACATGAAGCCAGATCCTCTGTTACGGGACCTCTCTCCTCTGCCTGTGTGTGTGCTGGGCCTAAATATATGCCAATGGACTGTTGCAGTGGTGGCTGACGTGAAGCCTCATTCTCTGCTATGACATGCAGACTGATTCTCTGCTGACATGAAGCCAGATTCTCTGTTACGGGACCTCTCTCCTCTGCCTGTGTGTGTGCTGGGCCTAAATATATGCCAATGGACTGTTGCAGTGGTGGCTGACGTGAAGCCTCATTCTCTGCTATGACATGCAGACTGATTCTCTGCTGACATGAAGCCAGATTCTCTGTTACGGGACCTCTCTCCTCTGCCTGTGTGCTAGGCCTAAATATATGCCAATGGACTGTTGCAGTGGTGGCTGACGTGAAGCCTCATTCTCTGCTATGACATGCAGACTAATTCTCTGCTGACATGAAGACAGATTCTCTGTTACGGGACCTCTCTCCTCTGCCTGGGTGCCGGGGCCTAAATATCTGAGAATGGACTGTTCCAGTGGTGGGTGACGGGAAGCCAGATTCTCTGCTATGGAACCTCTCTCCAATTGATTTTGGTTAATTTTTATTTATTTAATTTTTATTTTAATTAATTTCCCTATCCACATTTGTTTGCAGGGGATTTACCTACATGTTGCTGCCTTTTGCAGCCCTCTAGCCCTTTCCTGGGCTGTTTTACAGCCGTTTTAGTGCCGAAAAGTTTGGGTCCCCATTGACTTCAATGGGGTTCGGGTTCGGGACGAAGTTCGGATCGGGTTCGGATCCCGAACCCGAACATTTCCGGGATGTTCGGCCGAACTTCTCGAACCCGAACATCCAGGTGTTCGCTCAACTCTAATCACAAGCTATTCTCCAGGCTGCAAGTCTCTGTGCTGAACGGCATGTTCACTGGTCCTTGACCAATTTTTTTCCCCCATGCTTTACACTTGTGGGACAGCCCACACATCAAGTTATTTTTTTGGTTTTTGTTTTGTTCTCACTGTTTTCCCTGTTCCTTTGTTTAGTTCTAGGTACCTGACGCAGTCTTCCCTGATTCCTTTGAGGAATATCCTGGATTTTGGGCATCCGGCTTCTCCTTCGGACGGGGTGGAGTTACCTCAAACCGTGAGTGTTTTTCCTTGGGGGACCGGCGCATTCTGCAACCCATCATTCATATTACTCATTGACCATGGCTGATATTCATATAGCCTCTTATAACGTAAAGGGCTTCAACTCTAAAAGATGCCAAATTTTCACTATTTTACGTAAGGAGGGTGCGGATATGCTACTTCTCCAGGAGACACAGTTCAGGTTTAATCATTATCCCAATATGGAATTTTCTCATTATCCCCTCTGGTTCCACTGTGGGGGCGGTTCTGCCTCGTCCGGAGGAGAAAGTATCGGGTTTAAGAGGAATGTCCCTTTCAAGTATGCCACTCATATACAGGATCCTGAGGGTAGATTTATTATGGTCAAGGGTCATATTGGTCCCCAATTGTACACTTTTATTAATCTGTATGCTCCTAACACCAATCAGATTAAATGGCTTTCCGCCACTGCCCAAACAATTGCCTCCTTCAAGGAAGGCATAGTTGTTTTGGGGGGCGATCTCAATGTGGCCCTTGACCCCCTAATAGACTCCTCCTCACATAAAACTTCCCACTCTAAGCGCTCTTTAAAATTAGCCAGAAACATCTTCTGGGACCTCCATTTAATTGATGTCTGGCGCACTCTCTATCCAAATGAGTTAGACTATACATTTTACTCTCATGTCCACTGTTCTTACCACCGAATAGACTATCTTTTCATCTCAAAAGAACACCTCCAACTATGCCCAAAGGCCAATATTGGGTCTATTCATTTGTCAGACCATGCACCTATTTACCTCATGGTATCCTCCCCAACACGGAAAACCAAAAGTTTCAATTGGAGATTAAACGAGTCTATCCTCGGTAATCCGGAATCCATCAAAAAAATAGCATCATTACTGGATGAATACTTCAGTCTGAACTCATTACCAGAGCTCACACCCCAAACAGTATGGGACGCGCACAAACCCTTTATATGGGGTGAGTTTATCAGCCTAGGGTCACATTTGAAAAAACTTAGAGAGGGCAATATTAACAATCTTCTTTCCAAGATAAACAAGTTGGAATCTATCCACAAGCAATCCCTATCTGAAACCCAACTTCAAGAGCTCTCTAAGGCAAGAGCCGAATTAAAAGCCCTGCTGCAATGTAAATCAGCAAAATATTATCTTAACTCCCAATACAAGTTTTTTGCACACGGGGACAAAGCCACCAAATTCATTATGAATAGAATAAAAACCAGAAGGGCAGTCAACTACATACATCAGTTGTCCTCCCCAAAGGGTGACCCAGTTTTCGCTTCATTTAAAATTGCTGCACAATTTAGGGATTTCTACGAAGCTTTATATAACCTTCCTTCCCCCCTGTCTACAACAGCTCACTCTTCGCTAGTTGACATATTCCTGATATCCACATCCTGCCCAACTTTCTCAACGGGTCAGAAACAGACGCTTGAGGCCCCATTTACCATTGATGAGCTGTCCATAGCCCTAGCTCAAATGCCCCAAGGGAAAAGTCCTGGCCCAGATGGACTCCCCGCTTCCTATTACAAATTTTTTAGGAAGCAACTGCTTCCGTGCCTACTCACCGTATGCAATCAATCCTTGCAAGGAGTATCATTATCCAGAGATATGACGACTGCTCATATAGCCTTGATTCCGAAAGAGGGGAAGGACTCTAAGCTGTGCGCAAATTATAGGCCTATCTCTCTTCTGAATATAGACCTAAAGCTACTAGCAAAACTTCTAGCGAACCGGTTGGCAGTCCTTCTCCCTCTCTTGGTACATATGGATCAGGTAGGCTTCGTGCGTAACAGACAGGGTAGAGACAATACTACCAGAGTCATCAATGCACTCTGTTATGCTAGACATACCTCCTCCCCGCTTGTTCTCCTCAGCACCGATGCTGAAAAAGCGTTTGACCGCATAAATTGGATTTACCTAAGTCAGGTCTTAAAATTTTTCGGCCTACCTGATCCATATATTAAGGCTGTATTTGCCATGTATGACCAAGCCACTGCATGCGTCATGGTAAATGGTGACCTATCCTTTCCAAATTCACAATGGAACCCGACAAGGTTGCCCCCTTTCCCCCCTCTTATTCATTCTAGCAATGGAACCTCTCCTATCCAAACTTAGGGCGGACACAGAGATTATAGGATTACATTTGGGGGGTCGGAGTCACAAACTAGCGGAATTCGCCGACGATGTTATGATCATGACTTCTAATCCTAAAATTTCCCTACCCAAGATTCAGGAACATTTAAAGAATTATAGCGCGGTTTCTGACTTTAAGATTAACGAGAGTAAATCTATCGTATTCAGTACCGGTCTATCCCCGAAACTTAAACTCTCCCTAATGGAAAATTCCCCATTTAATTGGACTTCACCAACTATTACTTATCTAGGAGTGAAACTTAGCCCCTACATCTCAGAGCTATTTGCACTTAATTATGTCCCATTAAGAACCTCATTATTCACAGCACTACATAAAATTACTAAATCAGCCCCAACTCTCTCTTGGTTCGGTAGGAAAAACCTTCTCTCTTCCCTTATCATTCCCCGCCTCACCTACCTCCAACAAGTCCTCCCAATTCCCATTCCAAAGTCCTATTATACCTCTTTAACGCAAAGATTTAGAGCATTCGTATGGAATGGTAAGAAGGCCAGATTCTCCTACTCCTTCCTGTCTCGTTCGCGTTTGGCTGGCGGGATAGGCCTCCCAGACCCTGAACTCTATGGGAAGGCCATTCTAATGTCCAGGATTATTGATTGGCTGAGGAATACAAGGGACAAATCCTGGGTAGCTTTGGAACAAAGCATCATTGGAATGCCAGCTCGTGCTCTTTGTCTAGGCCACCACACCCCTCCCCCAATCAACTTGCAACCCTTTCCAATAATTAAAGCTACGGTGGAAGCCTGGAAGTGGTGGAACTGCTCCCACTGCTCTGTCCCTTTTCCCTCTCCCCTTATCACCACTAGTGATATCCTTGGCTCCTTCTCCACTGGGCCTCGAAACGCCTCCTCCCTCGGATGAATCCATTAAAACCCTTTTAAACCCTCAACCCTGTGACTTTACCCTCACCACACTCATCAAATCCTTTGTCCATAGAAACAACACAAATGGTGACATCCTACGTCCCCTTACTTGGTTTGAAGCAGTAATAGCAAACCCGAACCCCCCAAAAAAAACTATTTCCCTCATCTACAACAAGTTGAGATCTCCACCCCTAATCATCAAACCGGCTTTTATCCGCTCATGGGAAAAAGAGACTGGACTGGATCTTCCTATCCAAGTTTTACCTAAACTATTTGAAATCCCACACAAGTCATCTAGATGTGTTCGAGCCCAGGAGAATGGCTATAAAATCCTGTCACAATGGTATATCACGCCAGTCAAATCCTCACACTTTACTAGACCTACTTCTAACACATGCTGGAGATGCCATGAGGAGTTGGGTTCCTTTCTCCATATCTGGTGGTTGTGCCCTTCTATCAACAAATGGTTGGTGGAAATATTTCAGATTAGCAATCAAATATGTTCCTCAGCAGTGGCTATTTCCTGGGGGCCCTGCTTTCCTTTTTCAATTATAACACTTCCCCTTCTCCCACCTTTCTCTTCAAGCAGCTTTTGTTAGCAGCCCGACTTTTGATACCTAAATACTGGTTACAGACTGGCCTACCTTTGATGGAACAATGGAGGCTTAAGGTGGACCAAATCTATCGATTCGAGGAGTTGGCCTCTTGGGAATCATGAACACATCCGACCTTTTTGGGAAGGTGGGCCCCTTGGACAAAATATAGATTCCTTTAATATTTAGCTATACGGCTCTCCCCTCTTGGGTTTTTTGGTCTCACCATACAAGCCTCCTCGCAGTATAGAACAGGGTCTTAGGGCTGCATTGCCAGAGGAGGGCTGGGAGTGTGCATTAGCCTGTCTTGTGTCGCCATGAGTGCCCCATGAGGTCTAGACTCGTTGATTTTGTTCTTAACCACTTCAGCCCCGCTAGGTGAAACCCCCTTCATGACCAGAGCACTTTTTACACTTCGGCACTACACTATTTTCACCGTTTATCGCTCGGTCATGCAACTTACCATACAAATGAATTTTACCTCCTTTTCTTCTCACTAATAGAGCTTTCATTTGGTGGTATTTCATTGCTGCTGGCATTTTTACTTTTTTTGTTATTAATCAAAATGTAACGATTTTTTTGCAAAAAACGACATCCATATATAAATTTTTCACCAAATTTATTGTTCTACATGTCTTTGATAAAAAAAAAATGTTTGGGCAAAAAAAAAAAATGGTTTGGGTAAAAGTTATAGCATTTACAAACTATGGTACAAAAATGTGAATTTCCGCTTTTTGAAACAGCTCTGACTTTCTGAGCACCTGTCATGATTCCTGAGGTTCTACAATGCCCAAACAGTAGAAAAACCCCACAAATGACCCCATTTCGGAAAGAAGACACCGTAAGGTATTCGCTGATGGGCATAGTGAGTTCATAGAACTTTTTATTTTTTGTCACAAGTTAGCGGAAAATGATGATGATTTTTATTTATTTATTTTTTCTTACAAAGTCTCATATTCCACTAACTTGCGACAAAAAATAAAAAATTCTAGGAACTCGCCATGCCCCTCACGGAATACCTTGGGGAGTCTTCTTTCCAAAATGGGGTCACTTGTGGCGTAGTTATACTGCCCTGGCAATTTAGGGGCCCAAATGTGTGAGAAGAACTTTGCAATCAAAATGTGTAAAAAATGACCGGTGAAATCCAAAAGGTGCACTTTGGAATATGTGCCCCTTTGCCCTCCTTGGCAGCAAAAAAGTGTGACACATCTGGTATCGCCGTACTCAGGAGAAGTTGGGGAATGTGTTTTGGGGTGTCATTTTACATATACCCATGCTGGGTGAGAAAAATATCTTGGTCAAATGCCAACTTTGTATAAAAAAATGGGAAAAGTTGTCTTTTGCCAAGATATTTCTCTCATCCAGCATGGGTATATGTAAAATGACACCCCAAAACACATTCCCCAACTTCTCCTGAGTACGGCGATACCAGATGTGTCACACTTTTTTGCTGCCAAGGTGGGCAAAGGGGCACATATTCCAAAGTGCACCTTTCAGATTTTGCAGGCCATTTTTTTACACATTTTGATTGCAAGGTACTTCTCACACATTTGGGCCCCTAAATTGCCAGGGCAGTATAACTACGCCACAAGTGACCCCATTTTGGAAAGAAGACACCCCAAGGTATTCCGTGAGGGGCATGGCGAGTTCCTAGAATTTTTTATTTTTTGTCACAAGTTAGCGGAAAATGATGATTTTTTTTTTTTTCTCTTTTTTTCCTTACAAAGTCTAATATTCCACTAACTTGCGACAAAAAATAAAAAATTCTAGGAACTCGCCATGCCACTCACGGAATACCTTGGGGTGTCTTCTTTCCAAAATGGGGTCACTTGTGGCGTAGTTATACTGCCCTGGCAATTTAGGGGCCCAAATGTGTGAGAAGTACTTTGCAATCAAAATCTGTAAAAAAAATGACCGGTGAAATCCGAAAGGTGCACTTTGGAATATGTGCCCCTTTGCCCACCTTGGCATCAAAAAAGTGTCACACATCTGGTATCGCCGTACTCAGGAGAAGTTGGGGAATGTGTTTTGGGGTGTCATTTTACATATACCCATGCTGGGTGAGAGAAATATCTTGGCAAAAGACAACTTTTCCAATTTTTTTATACAAAGTTGGCATTTGACCAAGATATTTTTCTCACCCAGCATGGGTATATGTAAAATGGCACCCCAAAACACATTCCCCAACTTCTCCTGAGTACGGCGATACCAGATGTGTCACACTTTTTTGCTGCCAAGGTGGGCAAAGGGGCACATATTCCAAAGTGCACCTTTCGGATTTTGCAGGGCATTTTTTTACACATTTTGATTGCAAAGTTCTTCTCACACATTTGGGCCCCTAAATTGCCAGGGCAGTATAACTACGCCACAAGTGACCCCATTTTGGAAAGAAGACACCCCAAGGTATTCCGTGAGGGGCATGGCGAGTTCCTAGAATGTTTTATTTTTTGTCGCAAGTTAGTGGAATATGAGACTTTGTAAGGAAAAAAGAAAAAAAAAGAAAAATCATCATTTTCCGCTAACTTGTGACAAAAAATAAAAAATTCTAGGAACTCGCCGTGCCCATCACGGAATACCTTGGGGTGTCTTCTTTCCAAAATGGGGTCACTTGTGGCGTAGTTATACTGCCCTGGCAATTTAGGGGCCCAAATGTGTAAGAAGTACCTTGCAATCAAAATGTGTAAAAAATGGCCTGCAAAATCTGAAAGGTGCCCCTTTGCCCACCTTGGCTGCAAAAAAGTGTCACACATCTGGTATCGCCGTACTCAAGAGAAGTTGGGCAATGTGTTTTGTGGGGTCATTTTACATATACCCATGCTGGGTGAGAGAAATATCTTGGCAAAAGACAACTTTTCCCATTTTTTTATACAAAGTTGGCATTTGACCAAGATATTTTTCTCACCCAGCATGGGTATATGTAAAATGACACCCCAAAACACATTCCCCAACTTCTCCTGAGTACGGCGATACCAGATGTGTGACACTTTTTTGCAGCCTAGATGCGCAAAGGGGCCCAAATTCCTTTTAGGAGGGCATTTTTAGACATTTGGATCCCAGACTTCTTCTCACACTTTCGGGCCCCTAAAAAGCCAGGGCAGTATAAATACCCCACATGTGACCCCACTTTGGAAAGAAGACACCCCAATGTATTCAATGAGGGGCATGGCGAGTTCCTAGAATTTTTTTTTTTTTTGCATAAGTTAGCGGATATTGATTTTTTTTTGTTTTTTTTCTCACAAAGTCTCACTTTCCACTAACTTAGGACAAAAATTTCAATCTTTCATGGACTCAATATGCCCCTCACGGAATACCTTGGGGTGTCTTCTTTCCGAAATGGGGTCACATGTGGGGTATTTATACTGCCCTGGCTTTTTAGGGGCCCTAAAGCGTGAGAAGAAGTCTGGAATATAAATATCTAAAAATGTTTACGCATTTGGATTCCGTGAGGGGTATGGCGAGTTCATGGGAGATTTTATTTTTTGACACAAGTTAGTGGAATATGAGACTTAGTAAGAAAAAACAAAAACAAAAACAAACAAAAAATTTCCTCTAACTTGTGCCAAAAAAAATGTCTGAATGGAGCCTTACCAGGGGGGGGGGGGGGGGTGATCAATGACAGGGGGGTGATCAATGACAGGGGGGTGATCAATGACAGGGGGTGATCACCCATATAGACTTTCTGATCACCCCCCTGTCATTGATCACCCCCCTGGTAAGGCTCCATTCAGACATCCGCATGATTTTTTACGGATCCATGGATACATGTATCGGATCCACAGAACGCATGCGGACGTCTGAATGGAGCTTTACAGGGGGGTTATCAATGACAGGGGGTGATCAGGGTAATCAGGGTGATCACCCCCCTGTCACTGATCACCCCCCCCTGTAAGGCTCCATTCAGACATCCGCATGATTTTTTACGGATCCATGGATACATGTATCGGATCCACAGAACGCATGCGGACGTCTGAATGGAGCCTTACAGGGGGTGATCAGGGTAATCAGGGTGATCACCCCCCTGTCACTGATCACCCCCCCCTGTAAGGCTCCATTCAGACATCCGCATGATTTTTTACGGATCCATGGATACATGTATCGGATCCACAGAACGCATGCGGACGTCTGAATGGAGCCTTACAGGGGGGTTATCAATGACAGGGGGTGATCAGGGTAATCAGGGTGATCACCCCCCTGTCACTGATCACCCCCCCTGTAAGGCTCCATTCAGACATCCGCATGATTTTTTACGGATACATGGATACATGTATCGGATCCACAGAACGCATGCGGACGTCTGAATGGAGCCTTACAGGGGGGTTATCAATGACAGGGGGTGATCAGGGTAATCAGGGTGATCACCCCCCTGTCACTGATCACCCCCCCTGTAAGGCTCCATTCAGACATCCGCATGATTTTTTACGGATCCATGGATACATGTATCGGATCCACAGAACGCATGCGGACGTCTGAATGGAGCCTTACAGGGGGGTTATCAATGACAGGGGGTGATCAGGGTAATCGGGGTGATCACCCCCCTGTCACTGATCACCCCCCCTGTAAGGCTCCATTCAGACATCCGCATGATTTTTTACGGATCCATGGATACATGTATCGGATCCACAGAACGCATGCGGACGTCTGAATGGAGCCTTACAGGGGGGTTATCAATGACAGGGGGTGATCAGGGTAATCAGGGTGATCACCCCCCTGTCACTGATCACCCCCCCTGTAAGGCTCCATTCAGACATCCGCATGATTTTTTACGGATCCATGGATACATGTATCGGATCCACAGAACGCATGCGGACGTCTGAATGGAGCCTTACAGGGGGGTTATCAATGACAGGGGGTGATCAGGGTAATTAGGGTGATCACCCCCCCCTGTAAGGCTCCATTCAGACATCCGCATGATTTTTTACGGATCCATGGATACATGTATCGGATCCACAGAACGCATGCGGACGTCTGAATGGAGCCTTACAGGGGGGTTATCAATGACAGGGGGTGATCAGGGTAATCAGGGTGATCACCCCCCTGTCACTGATCACCCCCCCTGTAAGGCTCCATTCAGACGTCCGCATGCGTTTTGCGGATCCGATCCATGTATCCGTGGATCCGTAAAAATCATGCGGACGTCTGAATGGAGCCTTACAGGGGGGTGATCAATGACAGGGGGGTGATCAATGACAGGGGGTGATCAGGGAGTGTATATGGGTGATCACCCGCCTGTCATTGATCACCCCCCTGTAAGGCTCCATTCAGACGTCCGTATGCTTTTTGCGGATCCGATCCATGTATCCGTGGATCCGTAAAAATCATACGGACGTCTGAACGGAGCCTGACAGGGGGGTGATCAATGACAGGGCGGTGATCAATGACAGGGGGGTGATCAGGGAGTTTATATGGGGTGATCATGGGTGATCAGGGGTTTATAAGGGGTTAATAAGTGACGGGGGGGGGTGTAGTGTAGTGTGGTGTTTGGTGCGACTGTACTGACCTACCTGTGTCCTCTGGTGGTCGATCCTAACAAAAGGGACCACCAGAGGACCAGGTAGGAGGTATATTAGACGCTGTTATGAAAACAGCGTCTAATATACCTGTTAGGGGTTAAAAAATTCGGATCTCCAGCCTGCCAGCGAACGATCGCCGCTGGCATGCTGGAGATCCACTCGCTTACCTTCCGTTCCTGTGAGCGCGCGCGCCTGTGTGCGCGCGTTCACAGGAAATCTCGCGTCTCGCGAGATGACGCATATATGCGTGACTGTGCGCCAGCCTGCCACCTCCGGAACGCACATGTGCGTTAGGCGGTCCGGAGGTGGTTAAAGCAGGGGTCCTTCTTTTAAACCAACTCAGTCTTGTCTTGAAATACTCTAATTTATCCCGTTGATCTAGGTATGTAAAATTTGTATGCTGAATTCCTCATCCGATGGATTGTTACAGCTACTATCCTCATTCCCTACTGCACAAATGTATATTTGCATGTCTTTGTGTCTGGTACCGATTTACACCACCGTTGGTGTTCTGTTTTACACTGTATATTTTCTAATTACGAAAATAAAATATTTTAAAACAAAAAAAAAACAAAAAAAAAAAAACATTGTGTGATTACAGGGGTTCCAGTTCCCTCTGTATAGCGTAGGCCTTCTACAAAGAATATGGAAGTGGTTGTGATCTCGGCAGAGGAGGAGGAGCACCATGCTGGACCCTCTCAGCATGCAGATGCTACACCATTACCTGATGTGGGCAAAATGGTTGAGGCTGAAGAGGCTGGTCCCTCTCAGCAGCCGAATAACCCCCCCCCCCCCCCCCCCCCCCCCCTCCGCTCCTGATGAGGAAGAAGAGGAGGAGGTTATGACCAGCCCCCACCAGGAGGAAAAATATGTGCACACAGCAATATAATTCTGTATCCATAACATGTAGAGAAACAAAAGGGCCAACAATAAGGGGATAACACACACTACAGTAATAGAAAACACCAACACCAGACACTAACTCTAGTAACTCAACTTTAATCTGCATAAAAAACATTAACTAACCAACTAAATAACATTTTACTCTACATAACTATCACAAACTAACCAAACTAATATAAATCATCAGTGCTTTAACAAATACTCCACACAATGCACTTATTGCCTCTTAATCATATCAGAAAGCAATTTTAATATTTGTTTTATTCCTAACAGTACTTGGTAAATTGAAAAAAAAAAAATATAATATGCAGCTGCACCAGGACAACCAAAGCGCAAGGCTGGAGATCAGAGCCCAGCAAAAGAAAATATGGGAGCAGCAAAGGAGGTTACATCAGCAGCAGCGGCATCTGGATAAGAAGTTTCATCAACTGGAGGAGCAGCACCGTAAGGGGATCCAGGAGTTGCTGGACCTTGATAATCAACTAAAATAGTTGCCTTAAAGGTATATTTGTTCCTCAACATTGTTAATAAATATTTATTTATGTTCTAACGTGTGCTTTCATTTTTTGACATTATGTTTTTGATTAATTTTAACATATAAGGCCTACACATAGCTCAACCAAACTCATCAGGACAGAAAACAGCAGGTGAATGGTAATGGTGTAGTATAAGGCCTACACATAGCCGGGTCAAACTCAGTCAGAACAGACAGGAGCCAGTTCTTTGTTTGTAGCAGGGATATGTTCCCAGGAATGGGCCCCTGCCAGTCCGGGGCAACCTAAAAAATAAACTTATACACATCTGACAGCAGCATGTTCTTTGTTGGCAGCAGGAATGTGTTCCAATGCATACAAATTGCAATATAATCCTTTGACAATTTTTATTTCAAAAGATTTTTAAGATTGTAAAGCCCACAAGAAATAATAATAATAATAAAAAAATTATATATATATATATATATATATATATATATATATATATATATATCAGAAAATTTGCATTTATTTAACCAAAAGCGACATTTGGTACCTTTCTCAAGCAGTGAAAAAGTGAATAGTGCCAAGTACAAATACAAACTGGTGATTATTTAATGAAAAATATTAATAATAATATTAATTGAATTAGATTTAATGTGTTTGTGTCTAAAAATAAAAAAAAGTGATTAATAACTTCTGTTAAAGTATGTGAATTGGTATTATCTCCTTAATTAATCAAAATTCCATATAAAAAAAATATGTCAGAAAGCAATTTTGTCATTAAAATATCTGGTATACCAATTAAAAACATAATGGAGGGGGCCAAGAACTAACCAGCATGAATCCAATATATCGTCCCATTTGGTTAACTGTGCATGTTGGCGCATTGCTTCCGCATTACATAAAGAAAAATGTTATGAAATAATGTGATCGCATCAAAGGAGGAACACACACAGGCAGTGAGTGTCCATAGACAGGGCATTCATATGATAACAGATCACGTGTTCCCACCAGAAACTGAACGCAAGCTGAGCCACAAACGCATCCTGTCTATGCGGTCACATGATAGCAAACCATGGAAATGATAAGAATAACTCCCAAAATGGTGACATGGCTTCAATAATATTATATATACCACAAGTTATACTGTAAAGTGAAAAACTTTGATTCTATAAAAATAGCATGTGCACATTATCATTACATAGTTGTCAAGAAGTAACATCAAATAAAATGTATATATAGATATATACATGAGACAATAGCGCTCCATTCCCAAAACAGCATTACCACACGTATGAGTATAACGCCAGTCACAACCAACCATGTGGAGAGGTCAACATGGAAGTCAGGCATCCTGTTCAGGACATAGACAACACCGAAATCCTAATTAAAACAAACAAGAAAATAATAAATTAATAAAATTTAATTAGTGTCCTCAATTAGTCCTGTACAATGTTAATTGCACAAGACCTTTTGACAAGGAAAGCCCACATGCGGTCCCCACCTAGTTCTAGTAAGAACCACGCCAGGGCCACCCGAAACCTAAGTAAAGCAATATAATAACAGATTTAATAAAATAAACAAAAAAAATGCTTTTGGTGAATGAAGCGTAACACCACATGATTGTATTTTATTCAACCGAATCTTTATATATATATATATCTATATACAGTACAGACCAAAAGTTTGGACACACCTTCTCATTCAAAGAGTTTTCTTTATTTTCATAACTATGACAATTGTAGATTCACACTGAAGGCATCAAAACTATGAATTAACACATGTGGAAATATATACATAACAAAAAAGTGTGAAACAACTGAAAATATGTCATATTCTAGGTTCTTCAAAGTAGCCACCTTTTTCCTTGATTACTGCTTTGCACACTCTTGGCATTCTCTTGATGAGCTTCAAGAGGTAGTCACCTGAAATGGTCTTCCAACAGTCTTGAAGGAGTTCCCAGAGATGCTTAACACTTGTTGGCCCTTTTGCCTTCACTCTGCAGTCCAGCTCACCCCAAACCATCTCGATTGGGTTCAAGTCCGGTGACTGTGGAGGCCAGGTCATCTGGCGCAGCACCCCATCACTCTCCTTCATGGTTAAATAGCCCTTACACAGCCTGGAGGTGTGTTTGGGGTCATTGTCCTGTTGAAAAATAAATGATGGTCCAACTAAACACAAACCGGATGGAATAGCATGCCGCTGCAAGATGCTGTGGTAGCCATGCTGGTTCAGTATGCCTTCAATTTTGAATAAATCCCCAACAGCGTCACCAGAAAAGCACCCCCAAACCATCACACCTCCTCCTCCATGTTTCACGGTGGTAACCAGGCATGTAGAGTCCATTCATAAAGCCTGTTCACCTTTTCTGCGTCGCACAAAGACACGGTGGTTGGAACTAAAGATCTCAAATTTGGACTCATCAGACCAAAGCACAGATTTCCACTGGTCTAATGTCCATTCCTTGAGTTCTTTAGCCCAAACAAGTCTCTTCTGCTTGTTGCCTGTCCTTAGCAGTGGTTTCCTAGCAGATATTCTACCATGAAGGCCTGATTCACACAGTCTCCTCTTAACAGTTGTTCTAGAGATGTGTCTGCTGCTAGAACTCTGTGTGGCATTGACCTGGTCTCTAATCTGAGCTGCTGTTAACCTGCGATTTCTGAGGCTGGTGACTCGGATGAACTTATCCTCTGCAGCAGAGGTGACTCTTGGTCTTCCTTTCTTGGGGCGGTCCGCATGTGAGCCAGTTTCTTTGTAGAGCTTGATGGTTTTTGTGACTGCACTTGGGGACACTTTCAAAGTTTTCCCAATTTTTGGGACTGACTGACCTTCATTTCTTAAAGTAATGATGGCCACTCGTTTTTCTTTACTTAGCTGCCTTTTTCTTGCCATAATACAAATTCTAACAGTCTATTCAGTAGGACTATCAGCTGTGCATCCACCTGACTTCTCCACAACGCAACTGATGGTCCCAACCCCATTTATAAGGCAAGAAATCCCACTTATTAAACCTGACAGGGCACACCTGTGAAGTGAAAACCATTTCAGGTGAATACCTCTTGAAGCTCATCAAGAGAATGCCAAGAGTGTGCAAAGCAGTAATCAAAGCAAAAGGTGGCTACTTTGAAGAACCTAGAATATGACATATTTTCAGTTGTTTCACAATTTTTTTTTATCTATATAACTCCACATGTGTTAATTCATAGTTTTGATGCCTTCAGTGTGAATCTACAATTTTCATAATCATGAAAATAAAGAAAACTCTTTGAATGAGAAGGTGTGTCCAAACTTTTGGTCTGTACTGTATATATATATATATATATATATATATATATATGATAAAGAGAGCACATATGCAATAAATGAAGCATGCACACCAGTTTAAGAAATTAATAATACTCGATAGTTGATATAGTCTAAGGGCGAATAAGTAGTCCATGCTGATAGTCCTCAGCAGGATCAAGACAGACAGCAGCAGCAGCAGGTAAATGTTAAAGGTATAGTATAAGGCTTACACCTAGCTAGACCAAACTCAGGAGCAGGACAGACTGCAGCAGGTAAATGATAACGCTGTAGTGTAAAGCATAAACATAGCTGGGCCTAACTCAGCAGGAACAGAACAGACAGCAGCAAGGATAACGCTGTAGTATAGGACATAAACATAGCTGGGCCTAACTCAGCAATATCAGGACAGATAGCAGCAGCTGGTAAATGGTAACACTGTAGTATACAGCATACACATAGCTGGGTCTATCTCAGTAATATCAGGTCAGACAGCAGCAGCTGGAAAATAGTAACGCTGTAGTATCAGGCGTACACATATTTGGGCCTAAATCAGCAGGAACAGAACAGACAGCAGCAGGGAAATGGTAACCCTGTAGGACAAGGCCGACACATAACTCATCAAGATGAGGACAGACAGCAGCAGCAGATAAAGGTAATGGTGGAGTATTAGGCCTACACATAACTCAACATGATCAGTACAGACAGCAGCAGGTGCATAGTAATGGTCGAGTCTAAGGCCTACACTCAGCAGGAACAGACAGCAACAGGTTCTTTGTTTGCAGCAGAAATGTGTTCCCAGGAATTGGACCCCACCAGACCTGGAGACCTGGGCAACACCAAGAATAAACTTAGACAGCTTTCACAGCAGCAGGTTCTTTGTTTGCAGTAGGAATGTGTTCCTAGGAATGGGACCCCACCAGACCTGGGCAACAACAAAAATAAACTTAGACACCTCTTATAGCAGCAGGTTCGTCGTCTAGAGCAGGAAGGTGCTCCCATGCATACAAAAAGCAATATTTTCCTTTGACAAAATAGTTTATCGATTGTATTTTAAGTTTGTACAGCCCACAATAAATTAGTACGACATTAGCTCCACACGTTCGCCCGCACTGGTCTGCTCTCAGTTTCAATATCGGGCACATCGAGTCTAGAGAAGAACACTGCGGTAACGCAGCCTATCGCACCATGTGCTGATTCCTCCAAGCCAGAGGGAAGCAGGACTGGCATGTTTTAGCAGTGGCTCTATCATCCTCCTTTTGTCTGTGAAGAGGCATGGGTACCGTGGATCACACAACTCATACACAATCAGCGCCACAGACAAGCTGGGCTCTGGCCATCGACAGCACCCAGCAGTCCTCTGCCCGTCAGAACACAGAAGCCAGTGAGGATCCAGCTTGCCTCTGCCCGAGTGGGGAAGTGTTCCCGCCTCTGCCACCAGGATCAGTTCCACTCCCCTCGGTAAAGACTCTGTCATGGTCCCCGGCTGCTGGTTGGGTCCTCGGCGGCTGCCTCCAGTGCGCAGCCCAGATCATCAATCACAGGTCATGCTACAGAATAAGCCTTTAGCTGCGAGGCTTGGCTACACATGGGGTGTAGTGTTACACAGCCCGGGGCAGACTTCCCCAGGAAGGGGCTGACAGGCACAAGTGAGCACCTACACTGTCATCCAGCATAGTGAGTTTGGAGTCTGTTTTGAAGGCACTATGTGTTCTCGAGTTACATCGAACAGCCGGTAAACTTACCCCACAAATTGAATGTAGCTTTGCTTCATCTTTGTGGACTTGATATAGAAATTCATATTCCTTTAAGTTCATGAAAAATGTACAGTAATCCGGTCCTATAGAATGCAGAAGTCTGGAGGGGGAGAATAATGCAAGGCTTCCGGGGAGAGATGGGGTAGATAGATATATACATGTTGTCCATCATTAGATTTGAGCGGACACCTGGAAAAAAAGTGATGTGACGTGACGTCCACGATCCAATTGGATATCTTCCCTATCAACTATCGATGTTCTTCTATGTGCCTACCATGGTGATCATGGGTAACGGGGAATCAGGGTTGCATGCCGGAGAGGGAGCCTGAGAAAGGTATACCACATCCAAGAGAGGTCAATGGCGGAAATGTGATAGGGCGGAAATGTGGGACAAGTTATTAAAGCGGAAGAATCGAATAAAAGAAAGAGGGGAGGGGGCGTCATTTACCCACTCCCGACTCAGGGAGGTAGTGACGATAAAGGTGGCCATGTACATAGGGGACACTTACTGCTACATTGTTGCAAACCACACTTGTGTTATTAGATAGTGACATGGTCTATCATTTGTAATAGGACCACAGTTCACTTTTTTTAGCAATTGGTGTCAGGGGTGAAACTCAGAGAGTATTCGCTCTGCTGTGTTTTACACACGGTGACTCTCTGATAGTTTTCTTCCCTTGCCCCATATGTTTTGCTATTTCTCCTACCAACCCCCCCCCCCCTTTTTATGTATATTAAATTTAAAAAAAAAAGTATTTTTCTGTCTTTATAGGGTTAGTGTTTTAGGGTTTCGTGTGGGTAGTGATTAGTGTTTTTTTTTATGCATCCTTTTTGCTTGAATATTTATTTGCTATACAATAGGGTTGCATACCCGTCAATACGTGAACCTATGTAAACCACTAACCACTACCCACACAAAACCCTAAAACATTAACCCTCTAAACACAGAATACTTTTTTTTTTCACAGACAAAAGACGATGACATTAATCATTGCCCACACAAAACCCTAAAACACAGAAAAATACTTTTTTGTTAGTTTTTTCACAGACAAAAGATGCTGACGGTAATCACTACCCACAAGAAACACTAAAACATTAAAACACAGAAACAAACTTTGTTGTTTTATTCACAGACATAACAGACAGCAAAAGCCTACACAATACTATATCTCTATCTAACCTACACTAAACCCTGCTCTGAACCCTATCAGCTACACTATTCACTTACTAACCTACACTGACTATCTAACACTAACTATCTGAATTATATATATGAGCTACCTAACTAATGTACCTAACCCCCTACACTGGACCCTATCAGCTACACTATTCACTCACTAACCTACACTATCTAACACTATCTTGATTATATATATGAGGTATCAGATGTCACATGAATTCAGCACAGCGCAAAGATCCAATTCCTCTCTCTTTCACAGCTGCATGAACAGCACAAAATGGCTGTGGGGAGGTTCTCTTATATAGTAACGGGTAGGCAACTTTCCTATTGGTTGCTAGGGAAGTTGCTAAGCTCTTGCAGCCTTCTCATTGGCCCACAAGCTATAAGCAGGAAGGGATCATGTGTACTGTGAAAAAAAAAGAATATTCAAATTTCTGAATATATAGCGCTATATTCTAAATAAAATTTGCAATGTGAATATTCGCGCTCAACACTATTCATGACTGGCAGGTGGGCCCTGAGGACTAGACTTGAGAAAAACTGATCTAAAAAACACAAATTGAAACTATGTTTGACAGAAAAAAGAGACTATACAGTAATATACCCTGGAAATATGCCAATTCGCCAAAATATAATATGTGAAAGAGTAAAAATTCCATGTAAAAAATATACCTATTAAGTAGAGGTTTTATTTTAAAATAACAATTCCTTCACTTTTTCTTCACATTCATAGTTTTATTTGAAGTCTCATATAGTCCCACAGTTACTGTAAGTATTCAATTAGCTCCACCAGTTAATGAAACGGATTGCACGTGAATCCTACAGCCCCCGCACTCGATTAAGCTCAAAGGTTGCATTTTGATAAATTCTCTTTATTTGATGCAGTTCAGTAACTGTAACAAAATAGAAAGGCCTGTTCATCCGGCAAGCTTCCAGTTCATTGCAAATTCAGAATCTGTTTTCAGATTTTTATAGGCAGAGCTACTGGGAGCTGGTGCTAGGAAAAGTCAATGCACAAACCATATTTTTTATAAGTAGCTAAAAATCCATTTTTTTTTTTTTAACTTTGTGGGACATACAAGTAGAACACAACATTATAAAACAGTTAAATTAGGCAGTTACTGTAGCTGTGGGACAATGGCACAGGTACAATGTACATTTGAGACGTTAATTATTTGGTGTGTAGAAAGCCATATTTCACTTCGCCATAAACATGTTGCACAGAAATATTTTATGGAACTGTGCTTGGAATTCATCTTCTGGACTGAAATAATTAAACTGTATGCGCCACTGTTCTCCTGCTTACTTCCGTGGTCCCAGGTGCCGTGTTCAGCGGTGATCTGTGGCCGGTGCTTCCCATTCACCGCTGCAGTCCTGGGTTATGTCTGTGTAGCTAATATTGTTTGGGGATACGCTCCACAGCTTCCTCTCAGCCCTGGCCACAGCATGCTTGCTGTTTGTTTCTTGCAGCACTCCCCTAGGGGCAAGCGTGTGTTACTTCCTAGGCTTTATGGGTTGGATCATGTGACCTCACTGACTAATCCTAGCCCTCCTGCACATATATAAGTGGCTCAGCCCCCTTCCCAGATGCCTCAAGGTCCTTGTGTCCTGTTAAGTTCCTGATAAACACTTGTGTTCCTGTCTCGTATTGTGTTCCTGGATTCTGCTACCCGTCTGATCCTTGCTTGCTTGCTTTGACTCTCCTGTTGCCGATCCGGATTGCCTGACCTGTACCTGTGCCGCCTGCCCTGATCTTTTTCCTGTCTGACTATTCCTCTGCCTCATCCTTTAGTCCTGCACTGTTGCTCCTGGTAACGACCCCACCTGCTGACATTGCTTGTACTTCTGGTACTCGTGTGCCTATCCTCCTCAAGAGGTAGCAACCTGGTGTTCCCCTTGGGAAAGTCTATCCCCCCCATCAGGTGTACTGTAAAGAATCGAGGGGTTCTCTTAGACAACACCAATAGAGGAGGTAGGATACGAGGCACATTGGGTTCACATCCGCTGGTTCATGACATACTGTTAAATTCTATGCTAAATGTTTTGTCTTAATGAGGTCAACAGAGATCTGCTAGGGTTTTCACTAATTCCTAGAATGAAGAAGCCACAGTGCTGGGAGGTTGGACCCCGACAATTCATAATGATGATGTATCATAACATTTCAAGATGGATATACCCCTTAAAGGGATTGACTCAATTTAGTCAATTGAATTTATCATGTAGAGAAAGTTAATACAAGGTACTTACTAATGTACTGTGGTTGATAGCATGAGAAAGAAAGCACCGCGGCACTCACCACTGGTCACAAAGTTGCTGTTTGCAGTTTTTTTCTCAATACACATCGTGGACGCGGAGAGAACACAGGTGAATGAATAGGCTACAGCTGTTTCGCGCTGTGTTTGCGCTGTGAGGCTTGACAAAGCGCAACACAGCACAAAACAGCTGTAGCCTATTCATTCACCTGTGTTCTGTCCGCGTCCATGATGTGTATTGAGAAATAAACTGCCAACAGCAACTTTGTGACCAGTGGTGAGTGCCGCGGTGCTTTCTTTCTCATGCAATCCTCATAATCACTATATCACCGATAGAGCACCACCGTGAAGATTCGGGATCCAAGTGTTTAAAGCGCTCTAGTGACTACATAGGCACCGGTTGCGTTCTTTCTCTCATTCCTTGTAATGTACTGTGATTTTCCTTATTGCCTGCTTTGCTGGCTTGATTCATTTTTCCATCACATTATACACTGCTCATATCCATGGTTACAGACCACCCTGAAATCCAGCGGTGGTCGAGCTTGCACACTATAGGAAAATGCACCAATCTCTCTGGTGGCTGGGAATGCAGGAGTGCACATAGACCAGCACTGTTTCCTATAGTGTTCAAGCACTTGTATTAACTTTTTCTACATAATAAATGTTGTTTGCTTAAGTAACTATTGGTTTTCAGCTATAGGTAGATTGACTTCTAGATGAATTATTATTTATATTTGTGGGTACATAATGTTTTTTTATTTTCTTTTACTTGTGTTCACTGTTAATATTTTGCCCACCGTTAAATATTCTAATATTTGCTAATGCTATATTGACGTAATATGAAAAAGTGTTGATACTTTTGAGAGAGCAATGCTATTAATAAACTAAGGATGAAAATAATTGTTGAACTCAGAGGTTGTAAAAAAATGCTTATATTCATATGCTTTAGGGTTAAAATGAGACTTGTAGTGTAGCATGTTTTTGTCAAATTGGATTGCAAACAACTCCCAAATCCCACCAAATTGAACCATGTACAATTTGTCTTATTAAATGGAGTCTGTCACCTCCGTATGGCCATATACAGTGCTTACATGGCTCTGTAGCACACCTATACAGGATTGTAACGGTACCTTTGTTCTTTTCTTTAGACTTCTTTTCAATTTACTCCTCCCAGCCTCTGCCTTTGCCCGCCCTCCAAGTCTCTTGCCTCATCGATAGGTCCGGACTTGGAGGGCGGGCAAAGGCAGAGAATGGGGAGGAGTATAGTGAAAAGAAGGCAGAGCAGCCTGGGCACTTACACACTGAACGCCGCCCCTGGGCACCTATACACTGAACTTCACCCCTGGGCACTTGCGAGTGCTCATTTGCATATGAATTAAACTTCGTTTTTCCTGCTGGTGCAAGTCTAAAGAAAAGAACAAAGGTACCGTTACAATCCTGTATAGGTGTGCTACAGAGTCATGTAAGCACTGTATATGGCCATATGGAGGTGACAGACTCCCTTTAAGCCCTACTATAATTCTGTGGGGGAGCTGGGTGGGGGACATCAGACCCCTTCTTGAACTCGGAACAGTTTATCTGCATTCTTGTGGTCTCCAGGGTATTCCATAATGGAAAACAAGATTCAAAAAATGTAATAAAAAGTGATCAAAAAGTCATAAGTACCCCAAAATGGTACCATTAAAAACTACAGTTCACACTGCAAAAAAAGCCCTTACACAGCTCTGTAAACAGAAATATAAAAAAGTTATGGCTGTCAGAATATGGTGAAGCAAAGTTTTGACATATAAAACCTAAACTAAATAAAATTGTATTTCTCTGTAATTGCACAAACTTGCAGAACAGTGTGAAAACAAAACAAAATCCCCCAAAAAAGCTTAGCTCTTACCTTTCTTTTTCCAATTTCACCCTACAGTTTCTTTCCCACTTTCCAATACAAGCTATGGTAAAGTAAACAGAAATAAAAATAATTATACCTCTTGGAAGGCAGGGAAGGAAAAATGCAAAAATAACATTAGGCGGTGGCCTCTATATACGTTTAGTTCTACAAACACCATCTGCCTTGCTGGCATAGATTTAAGACATTTTCCATGCCAAAAACTGGAGTGGAAAATGACAAATGAGCCGGGTCTGCCGTTCGACCCGCTTTCCCACTCACGCCACTCTGGAAAAGTGGCTTGTGTGGGAAAAAGTTGCAGATTTTGCCGCAAAAACATTGTGTGACAAAATCTGAGACTTTAATACACCAAAAAGTTATGTATATGTGTTAATAAATGACCCCCTATATATTTAGCCCAGTACTAAAACTGATAATACTTTTGTAGCTGCAGATATTAACTTGTGAACTACTTCATTATTTGCCACTTATAACACTGTATTAAAATAATGCATTGTAGGGGGGGGGGTTATCAAAACTGGTTTAAAGGAAAACTGGCTTAGTTGTTTAGTTGTAGATTCTACCTTTCATATTTCAGAGCTCCTTTGGAAAAAAAAAAAAGATGGGAGCTGATTGGTTTCTATGGGCAACTAAGCCCCTTTTCCTTTACACCAGTTTTAATAAATCTCCTCCTGTGTGTTTATCTGCATTCTCATGGAAAACCACTGATATATTGTGAAATCACAGAGGTATGCCACATAGCAAACTCAGCACTTTCCCATTTGTATTTTCTTTTAAGACATGAAAATAACAGCAACTTCTTGGACGGTCTACGTGCATTCAACAGATGATTCAGCAAACTTTAAATTTACACCTAACACCAAAAAGCCATTAAAAGCATCTAATCAAAGTCTGATACCACAGTGTATTCAAATTGTTAAGTGTCAAGTTAATATGTTTTATCTGTATATGTAAGTCCAAAAAGTCAGCTAAATGCCTACTTCAGCATTTAAACACTTACCAAACAGAAAGCTAGAAATATGGCTGCTAGTCATGTAAGGGGTCAGAGATTTCCCAGCATCATTTTGGACTATGGCTCCCCACTCAAGGTTAACAGGAGGAAACAGGCAGATACAGGCAAAATGCAAAACTACAGTTTTATTGGTCTCACATGGGCAGGCCTGGACTTCCCCAAAGGTGAACAGCTGAATCCGCTGACTGGCCCCTGGGCAAGGTGGGTCCCTAGTCCCCTACTTCCTGCACAGGTGACACATGGTCCATATAGCTAGACAGCAAAAAGCATCTCAAGCATCTGTTCATATAAATAACTAGACTGTGGGGTGTAGTTTCAAAAAGACGCCCAGAAAGTCTCCCCCTATTGTGAGTTCCTAGTGTAGATAGCTGGCACCTCGTGGGTCCATCTGCCTGCTACTGTGGTTAAAGACAGTTTCGTTAATCGGAACACAGATGTGTTCTTGGACCTCCCTGGACGCACTTCCATAAGTCAGCATGACATTGTCACTGAGCCTCAGGCAAAAGTCAGATTAAAACCATACCGGGTGCCAGAGGCTCGGCAAAAAGCCATCTCGGAGGAAGTGCAGATAATGCACTATACTATAGTACTATAGTTTTTATACCCAAACCAGACGGGACTTTACGGTTTTGTAACAATTTTCGAAAACTAAACGAGATTTCCAAATTTGATGCGTATCCCAAGCCTTGGGTTAATGAGCTTATCAAGAGGTTAGGACTAGAGTTGAGCGGACACCTGGATGTTCAGGTTCGATGGGTTCGGACAAAGTTTGAGTTCGGGACCCGAACTTGACCGAAACTTGACCCCAAACCCCATTGAAGTCAATGGGGACTCGAACTTTTGAGCGCTAGAGGGCTGTAAATGCCAGCAAAATGTGGTTAAGAGCATGGAAAGTGTTCTGCAAACAAAAGTGGATAGGGAAATGACTTTAAATAGCATAAAATACATAAGAATAAAAAATAATAATCTTGATCTAGGAGGACAAGGTCCATATGGAGTAGGAGGTTGAGGAGGCGGTGGATGTGGCGGTGTAGGTGAAAGCAGCAGTGGAGGAGGAGGAGGTAGCCTACACTGCTTTTTGGTTTAAAATTTATTGTTATTTTTTAAAATTCGGGTACACCCCAAAACATTGTGAAATATAACATGTGATAACCCCCTCCAGTCGTGCTAAACACACGTTCAGACAATACACTGGATGCAGGGCAAGCCAGCACCTCCAAGGAGTAAAGGGCCAGCTCAGGCCATGTGCCCAATTTGGAGACCCAGAAGCTGCAGGGGGCAGAACCATCAGTCAGTTTGTGTAGGCGTGTGCAAACATACTGCCCCACCATGTTACACATCACTGTGATGTTCACGATCCAATTGGATATCTGCTCTATCAACTTTCAATGTTCTTTTCTGCGCCTACCATGTTGATCACGGTTAGCGGCGAATCAGGGTTCCACCGGGGAGAGGGAGGGTGAGAAAGAGAGACTACATCCAAGGAAGATCAATGCATGAAATGTAATTGTGATCGAGCGGAAATGTGGGAGAAGCTATTAAAACTGAAGAATTGAAGGAAAGGAGGGGGCGCGCGGCAATTACCCACTCCCGACTCGGGGAGGTAGTGACGATAAATAACGAAACAGGACTCTTAATATGCCCTGTTATTGGAATGATGAATAAAAAATTATAGGGAATGTCACTGGGGTATTTTTGATTTGGAAACGTTAGCCAGGAGAGGCCCTGCTGTCGCTTTGTTGACTCTAGATAACTTCTGCCTGATTGCACATCCCTGTGACGTCCACCATCCATTTGGATATCTTCTCTATCAACTTTCGATGTTCTTTTCTGAGCCTACCATGTTGATCACGGTTATCGGTGAATCAGGGTTCCACGCCGGAGAGGGAGCGTGAGAAAGACAGACCACATCCAAGGGAGGTTAATTGTTTCAAATTAAATATGATAGAGTGGAAATGTGGGGAAAATTATTTAAGCGCAAATGTGGGACAAATTATTGAAGCGCAAATGTGGAACAACTTATTAAAGTTTACACACTGAATGAAAGGAGGTGGCGCGCATCATTTAAAGAAGAATTTCTGAAACGTTATTCCCTGTCACCTATGCAGATCAGGGGTTTCTATCAAATTATTAAAGCAGAAGGATCAAATGAAAGGGCCAATTAAAGACAAATTTTTAAAATGTCTGTCACCTATGCAGAGCAGGTGTTTATTCACATCCAAAATTGTAAAATGTCAACTGAAGAATGTAGCAGACAAATTTGTGAAATGTATTAACCTGTCTACTAGGTAGAGCAGGGGTCTATGACAGAAAAAAAAAATTTAATGTCACCCGAAAATGTAAAAGAAAAATTAGTGAAATTTATTAAGCTGTCAACTAGGTAATGAAGGAGTATATTACAACCAAAAATTGGTTAATTTCACCTGAAAATGTAACAGACAAATTAGTGAATTTTTTTTACCCGTCTACTAGGAATAGCAGTGGTATATCACACCTTAAAATTTGGTGAATTTCATCCGAAAATGTAACAGACAAATTAGTACATTTTTTTAAACCTGTCTACTAGGTATAGCAGTGGGATATCAGAGCCAAAAATTGGTGAATTTCCCCCGAAAATGTAACACAAATTAGTGGGGGTTTTTTGGGATCAACTCGGCGGTCGTTGCGGAGAAACTGCAGCATGTAATCGCTCATGTGTGCCAGGCTGCCCAGAAGCAACGAAAAGCTGTCCTTTGTGGGAGGTGTATTGTCTGTGTCCTCTGTATCCCCAAGCCACGGACCAGTGATGGCCATATGCTGGTTTGGGTGCCACCCTGCTGTGAACTGGTTCTTCCTTCGTCATCTCCTCCTTCTCATCCTCCACATCGTCATCCTCCAGAACTGTGCCCTGGCTGGACAATTGTGTACCTGGCGTTTGTGGGTGCAGGAACCCACCCTTAGAGCCACTTGTGAATGACTGGATGGAAACCCTACGAAATGATACCTCCTCCTCCTCCTGTGCCACATCCTCTTCCATCATCGCCAGCAGCATACTTTCAAGGAGGCATAGAAGTGGGATGTTACACTAAGAATGACATTATAGGCTCTGGCCATGTTGGTGGAGTACTCGAAACAGCGCAAAAAAGGAACACAGGTATCGCATGGAGGCCGAGTAATTGGTGGTGAAGTGGTTCTGTTCCGCAGAGCGACTCACCCGTGCGTGCTGCAGCTGAAACTCCACTATCGCCTGCTGCTGCTCGCACAGTCTGGCCAGCATGTGCAAGGTGGAGTTCCACCTTGTGGGCACGTTGCATATGAGGCGGTGAGCGGGAAGGCCGAAGTTACACTGCAGTGCTGACAGGCGAGCAGCAGCAGGGTGAGAACGCCGAAAGCTCGCATAGGCAACCCAGACTTTATGCAGCAGCTCTGACATATCGGGGTAATTTTTAAGGAATCTCTGCACCACCAAATTCAGCACATGCGCCAGGCAAAGGATGTGCGTCAAACCAGCTAGTCCCAGAGCTGCTACGAGATTTCGCCCATTATCGCACAACACCAGGCTGGGCTTGAGGCTGACTGCAACAAACCACTCATTGGTTTGTTGTTCAAGGCCCGTCCACAGCTCCTGCGCGGTGTAGGGTTTGTCCCCCAAGTTTTAAAACTGCCTGCTGTCGTTTACCCCTGGCTGTGCTGAAGTTGGTGGTGAAGGTGTTTCACTGAACGGATGAGGAGCTGATGGAGGATGAGGAAGCAGAGTAGGAGGAGGAAGCAACAGGAGGCAAACTGAAGCGCCCTGCAATTCTGGGTGGTGAAAGGACATGCGCCAAAACTGCTATCGACCTTAAGCCCAGCCGCCACTACATTTACCCAGTGTGCTGTTATGGAGATATAGCGTCCCTGACCGTGCTTACTGGTCCACGTATCTGTAGTGAGGTGCACCTTGCCAAAGATGGCGTTGGGCAGTGCACACCGGATTGACTTGGTTGCGCAGGGAAGGGATGGCTTGCCTTGAAAAGTAGTGGCGGATGGGCACGGCATACTGTTGGACAGCCAACGCCATAAGGCCTTTAAAACCACCAGACGGAATGACAGCATTTCAAAGGCCAGTAATTTAGAAAAAATGGCTTTCAGGGCTAGGGATCGCGGGTGGGTAGGGTGGTACTTCCTCTTCCTCTCCAGTGTTTGGGAGATGGAGAGCTGATTGTTTCCATGGGACATTGTGGAGATGTTTGGTGACCCAGGTGTTGGTGTTGCTGGCAGATCCTCTGTTTGCTGGGTGGCAGGTGGCACTGTCACCCCAGAGGTGGATGAAGAGGCCGAGATTGCAGCAGAAGAGGAAGCAGGAGGAGCCAGAGACCTTTCTTGGTTTTTGAGGTGTCTACTCCACTGCAGCTCTTGCTTAGCACTAAAATGCCTGGTGATGCAGGTTGTGCTCAGGTTAAGAACGTTTATGCCTCGCTTCAGGCTTTGATTGCACAGCGTGCAAACCACTTGTGTCTTGTCGTCAGCACATTGTCTGAAGAACTGCCATGCCAGGGAACTCTTTGGAGCAGTCTTTGGTGTGCTCGGTCCCTTGCTGTGGTAGGCAGTAGCAGGCGTACTGTCTAGAGGACGGCTGCTCCGCTTTTGCACCCTGCTCCCTCTTCTGCTGTGCTGGTGGCTCTGTGCGACCACCGCCTCTTCCTCCTACATAGGTCACTCGCATGACCTTGATTCCATGTGGGGTAGAGGACTTCATCGTCCTCCACATCATCTTCCACCCAGTCTTCATTCCTGCCCTTCTTGTCGGTCTGCATACTTTCGAAAGCACCAGCAGTTGGCACCTGTGTTTCGCCAACATCCGAGACGTGCTGCAATGGTCCTCCGATGTACTCATCTTGAAAGATAAGTGGTCGGGCATCAGTGCACTCAATCTCTTCCACTTCTGGGGCAGGGATAGGTGGATGGCCCAGGGAAAACCCTGCTAACATAGTCATCAAAAAGCAGAAGAGACTGCAGCATGACTTGGGGCTCAGACTGACATGGCTGATTTGCAAGGGGGTGAGGTGAAAGACTGATGGACATCGGCTGCAGGTGCCAACTCTGATCTTTCAGCAGGAGACTGGGTAGGAGACAATGTGAATGAACTGGAGCAACTGTCAGCATCCCAATCTACTATCGCCTGTACTTGTTCAGGCCTCACCATTCGTAGAGCCGCATTAGGTTCGACCAAATACCACTGCAGGTTCTATCGCCTACTCGCACCTGAGGAATGGGTTTCACTTGTGCGTGTAGCTGGCACAGATCGCCATGTCCTCTACCTGCAACAGGAGCTCCATCAGCAGCACCACGACCTGGACCACGTCCCTTATTTGACGTTCTCCTCATATTTCTCGAATTTACTTGCCCTAAATGGGAGTTTAATTAATAGTAGAAGAGAACTACAGTATGTACAGGTTGTATCTCACACGCCCTGAACCAGACTAGGTCGCAATTACATTTGTTTGCCCAAAATGGCTATATTTCAAATACCTAAATAGAACCCCTGTATTTAAAGGGTGTATCTCACACGCCCTGACCCACACTAGGCTGCAATTAAAGATTTCTGCCCAAAATGGCTGTATTTTAAATACCTGAATAAAACATCTGTATTTACAGGGTGTATCTCACACAACCTGACCCACACTAGGCCGCAATTAAAGATTTATGCCCAAAATGGCTGTATTTCAAATACCTGAATAGAACCCCTGAATATGCAGGGTGTATCTCACATGCCCTGACCCACACTAGATCGCAATTAAAGATTTGTGCCTAAAATGGCTGTATTTCAAATATCTGATCATAGCCCAAATATATAAAGGGTGTGTCTCACAATGAAATCTGCAGCAAAGGTTGCCAAATATATATTTTTTGCCCAAACAGGTGTTTGTTTAATAACTGAATATGATAGCAATATAAAAAAAAATCTGGAATTTCAAACGTCTTGATGCTGCAAGGGCGCAACAATTGTGTATTTTGCCCAAAAAAGGATGTTTTATTAATAGAATAATATAACCCCTGTATATACAGGGTGTTTCTCACATGTGCTGACCCACACTAGGCCGCAATTAAAGACTTATGCCCAAAATGGCTGTATTTCAAATAACTGAATATAAACCAAATATATAAAGGGTGTATCTCACAATGACATCTACAGCAAAGGCTGCCAAATATTTTTGTTTTTTGCCCAAAGCTGTGTTTGTTTAATAACTGAATATGACAGCAGTATATAACCCTGGAATTTCAAACGTCTTGATGCTGCAAGGGTGCAACAATTCTGTATTTTGCCCAAAAAAGGGTGTTTTATTAATAAAAGAATAAAAACACTGTATATAAATGGTGTCTCACACGCGCTGACCCACACTAGGCCCCAATTAAAGATTTATGCCCAAAATGGCTGCATTTCAAATATCTGAATATAACCCAAATATATAAAGGGTGTGTCTCACAATGACATCTGCATCAAAGGCTGCTAAATATTATTTTTTTGCCCAAACAGGTGTTTGTTTAATAACTGAATATGACAGCAGTATATAACCCTGGAATTTCAAACGTCTTGATGCTGCAAGGCCTGAAAAATTGTGTATTTTCCCCAAAAAAGGTGTTTATTAATAAAAGAATAAAACCCCGGTATATAAAGGGTGTGTCTCACATGTCCTGACCCACACTAGGCCGCAATTAAAGATTTCTGCCCAAAATGGCTGTATTTCAAATACCTGAATAGAACCCCTGTATTTAAAGGGTGTATCTCACATGCAATGACCCACACTAGGTTGCAATTAAAGATTTATTCCCAAAATGGCTGTATTTCAAATACCTGAATAGAACATCTGTACAGGTCCTTCTTAAAAAATTAGCATATTGTGATAAAGTTAATTATTTTCTGTAATGTACTGATAAACATTAGACTTTGATATATTTTAGATTCATTACACACCAACTGAAGTAGTTCAAGCCTTTTATTGTTTTAATATTGATTGATTGATTTAAGATGATTTTGGCATACAGCTCATGAAAACCCACAATTCCTATCTAAAAAAATTAGCATATCATGAAAAGGTTCTCTAAACGAGCTATTAACCTAATCATCTGAATCAACTAATTAACTCTAAACACCTGCAAAAGATTCCTGAGGCTTTTAAAAACTCCCAGCCTGGTTCATTACTCAAAACCGCAATCATGGGTAAGACTGCCGACCTGACTGCTGTCCAGAAGGCCATCATTGACACCCTCAAGCAAGAGGGTAAGACACAGAAAGAAATTTCTGAACGAATAGGCTGTTCCCAGAGTGCTGTATCAAGGCACCTCAGTGGGAAGTCTGTGGGAAGGAAAAAGTGTGGCAGAAAACGCTGCACAACGAGAAGAGGTGACCGGACCCTGAGGAAGATTGTGGAGAAGGACCGATTCCAAACCTTGGGAGACCTGTGAAAGCAGTGGACTGAGTCTGGAGTAGAAACATCCAGAGCCACCGTGTACAGGCGTGTGCAGGAAATGGGCTACAGGTGCCGCATTCCCCAGGTCAAGCCACTTTTGAACCAGAAACAGCGGCAGAAGCGCCTGACCTGGGCTACAGAGAAGCAGCACTGGACTGTTGCTCAGTGGTCCAAAGTACTTTTTTCGGATGAAAGCAAATTTTGCATGTCATTCGGAAATCAAGGTGCCAGAGTCTGGAGGAAGACTGGGAAGAGGGAAATGCCAAAATGCCTGAAGTCCAGTGTCAAGTACCCACAGTCAGTGATGGTCTGGGGTGCCATGTCAGCTGCTGGTGTTGGTCCACTGTGTTTTATCAAGGGCAGGGTCAATGCAGCTAGCTATCAGGAGATTTTGGAGCACTTCATGCTTCCATCTACTGAAAAGCTTTATGGAGATGAAGATTTCATTTTTCAGCACGACCTGGCACCTGCTCACAGTGCCAAAACCACTGGTAAATAGTTTACTGACCATGGTATTACTGTGCTCAATTGGCCTGCCAACTCTCCTGACCTGAACCCCATAGAGAATCTGTGGGATATTGGGAAGAGAAAGTTGAGAGACGCAAGACCCAACACTCTGGATGAGCTTAAGGCCGCTATCAAAATGGCTGTATTTCAAATAACTGAATATAACCCAAATATATAAAAGGTGTATCTCACAATGACATCTGCAGCAAAGGCTACCAAATATAATTTTTTTTTTTGCCCAAACGGGTGTTTGTTTAATAACTGAATATGACAGCAGTATATAATCCTGGAATTTCAAACATCTTGATGCTGCAAGGGCGCAACAATTCTGTATTTTGCCCAAAAAAGTATGCTTTATAATAGAAGAATAAAAAGACTGTATATAAAGGGTGTATCTCACGCGCGCTGACCCACACTAGGCCCCAATTAAAGATTTATGCCCAAAATGGCTGTATTTCAAATATCTGAATATAACCCAAATATATAAAGGGTGTGTCTCACAATGACATCTGCATCAAAGGCTGCCAAATATTATTTTTTTGCCCAAACAGGTTTTTGTTTAATAATTGAATATGACAGCAGTATATAACCCTGGAATTTCAAACGTCTTGATGCTGCAAGGCCAGAAAATTTGTGTATTTTTCCCCCAAAAAGGTGTTTATTAATAAAAGAATAAAACCCAGTATATAAAGGGTGTAGCTCACACGCCCTGACCCACACTAGGCCGCAATTAAAGATTTATGCCCAAAATGGCTGTATTTCAAATACCTGAATAGAACCCCTGTATTCAAAGGGTGTATCTCACACGACCTGACCCACACTAGGCCTTAATAAAATATTTATGCCCAAAATGGCTGTATTTCAAATACCTGAATAGAACCCCTGTATTTAAAGGGTGTATCTGACATGCCCTGACCCACACTATGTCGCAATTAAAGATTTATTCCCAAAATGGCTGTATTTCAAATACCTGAATAGAACATCTGTATATAAAGAGTGTATCTCAGCCGCCCTGACCCACACTAGGCTACAATTAAATATTTGTGCACAAAATGGCTGTATTTCAAATACTTGAATAGAACCCCTGTATTTAAAGGGTGTATCTCACACGCCCTGACCCACACTAGGCCGCAATTAAAGATTTATGCCCAAAATTGCTGTATTTCAAATACCTGAATAGAACACCTGTATATAAAGAGTGTATCTCAGACTCCCTGACCCACACTAGGCCGCAATTAAAGATATGTGCCCAAAATGCCTTTATTTCAAATAACTTAATAGAACACCTGTATATAAAGAGTGTATCTCAGACACCCTGACCCACACTAGGCCGCAATTAAAGATTTGTGCACAAATTGGCTGTATTTCAAAAACCTGAATAAAACACCTGTATTGAAAGGGTGTATCTCACACGACCTGACCCACACTAGGCCGCAATTAAAGATTTGTGCCAAAAATGTCTGTATTTTAAATAACTGAATATAACCCAAATATATAAAGGGCGTATCTCACAATCACATTTGAAGCAAAGGCTGCCAAATATTTTTTTTTTTGCCCAAACGGGTGTTTGTTTAATAACTGAATATGACAGCAGTATATAACCCTGGAATTTCAAATGTCTTGATGCTGCAAGGGTACATCAATTGTGTATTTTGCCCAAAAAAGGGTGTTTTATTAATAGAAGAATATAACCCCTGTATATACAGGGTGTATCTCACACGCCCTGATCCACACTAGGCTGCAATTAAAGATTTGTGCCAAAAATGGGTATTTGATTAATAACTTAATATGACAGCAGTATATAACCCTGGAATTTCACACGTGCTGATGGTGCAAGGCCAGGAAAATTGTGTATTTCGCACAAAAAAGGGTGTTTTATTAATAGAACAATATAACCCCAGTATATAAAGGGTGTATCTCGCACGCCCTGACCCACACTAGGCTGCAATTAAACATTTGTGCCAAAAATGGGTATTTGATTAATAACTGAATATGACAGCAGTATATAACCCTGGAATTTTAAACATCTTGATGCTGCAAGGCCAGAAAAATTGTGCATTTTGGCAAAAAAGTGTATAAAAACCCAGAAAATTATGGCTGTATTTCTAGCTTAAATTACACACTGACTAATTCTGCAAATGCTCCAGATGTTGTATATTGCCAAAAAAGGGTGATATTTTACAACCAGATTATTAGTGCTGTTTTTCAAGCTTGGATTTCAATGTCACAAAAGCTCAGATGCTGTGCTGGTGCACTGAGCTTGCATGAAATGGCCGCCGCCGACCACCTAACTGACTTATAACAGTTCTTTTTTTTCGGTCACTGGGCTCAGGGCAGGATAAAAAAAAATTGTACTCTGCACCCACACAACAAAATGTATGTAGATTGCTGAGTTAGATTCACGTTTTGAACAAAGATTCAGTCCTATTCTCTCCCTGAAATCACCAGCCGCATCCTCTCCTTACACTAGTAACAGCAGAGTGACGCGCAGCGCTACGTGACTCCAGCTTATGTAGAGGCTGGGTCACATGCTACACTGGCCAATCACAGCCATACCTTTAGTAGGCATGGCTGCGATGGCTTCTAAGGGCACACAGTTAAACGCTTGTTGATTGGCTACTCTGCAGCCTTTCAAAAAGCGCCAAGAAAGCGCCGAACACCGAACCCGAACTTTTACTGAAATGTTCGGGTTCGGGGTCCAAGAATCCTACAGTTCGGGTTCGCTCAACCCTACTTGAAACTTTTATTTTTATTATTATAAATTCTTTCTGTTTAGAAAAGGTTTTGGTTGTGTTTTTTTTTGTGTTTTACATTTTATTTTGGTCCCACTATGGGACTTCATCTTCTGAGAGTCTGATCCCTGTTTTAATGCAGCACGAGACATGCAGCCTAGGGTCTGGATCTCATAGTTTTCTGTAGCTGGCAGACCCAGAGTCCTTTGTAAGGCAACATCGCAACCACAGGAACATCAGTGCATCACCTTCACATCGTGGGAAGCCGATGAGGTCAGAGAGCTAACCACCACATCAAAGGGGTTAATCTACTGTCATCTGTGTTATAACTGATGTCAGAGGATATAGCTCTTGTGCCAGACCCAATCAGCGTACGGTACTATTACGGCATGTGTTGAAAACTCACCCACAGCTCCATATGTATGGCGTGTGTCGTGAAGGGGTTAAACTCTGATATATGTAATTTAGAAGCATTCAATAAAGAAACAAATAGCTTGTAAACCAGGATAGAAGCAGGAGTTGTTTTTCCCAGAGAACGAAAGATTAGATATTTTATTAAAGTGCCACAAAGAAGTAATTATCTGATATTACCTCTGGAAGGTGAACTTGTAATATTGAAGATGATAAAACAAAATATTGCTTGTTTCAGGCCCGCACCACCATAAACATGACTAGCAATTCACCTTCACTTCGCCTGATTGTTTGATTACTGACCCCACTTTATATGAAGCAATGCAATAAATACTCAGGATGCACAACATCAAGACTTCCTAAAGATTAAAAACTACATTAAACTGGTGTTTTCATTTTATCTGATTTAAATAGCTCTGTGATAAACTACAGCATCACTATGGATAAAAAAAGTCTGTAGGTTTTATAAAATGTTATTATTCATTACTGAATACAAATATGTTTTACTAACAGTAAGGCAACCTCTGTCCATATTCCCTACTAGGGCATATAAAAATGATATGCCTATATTGGTTCCCCCTCTGTGAACCAGAATTGAGAGCAATCCTTGCAGACTTGATCTGCAGGGCCTCTAAGTAATACTACATTTTGTTTGCAGCAGTAAAAGACTTACACCTTGTCAAATTGTTGCCGAGGAAATTAATCTGTAGCAGTAAGCTGTTTACTGTGGCAACTGCAATCTGAAAAAAGTTTGTCTCCAGTGTTATATCCCATTTAACGTGAGCCTATCATGTGACATTTAAGCTTTAAATAAAAATCATCCACTATACAGTTCAAAGTTCAAAGTGTTGTATACTGTCCAGGACAAGATCAGATTTAAAAAAGACCTGTCACCTCATGTGGCATGTCTGTGTTACTAAATACATTGTTCAGTCACATTATGACCATCAGCTAATATCTCTGATCTCAAGTGAAAATCTGCACACCACATGTACCTTCAATGCAAATTGTTTCGTATTGATACATATCATTGTCTAGCTACATTTGATGGTAGTCAGGAGGATGTGAAATGCAATATTTGGACTTTCCATATAATGACTTACTTTGTGATATGGAAGTGGGTGTGGAGCCACCAACAGATTTGGCTATGGGATAAACCTAAGGTCATTATCCTGGCACTCCCCTGGTTTTCACCCCTCAATTTCTATACAGGGATCTAGAATTTGCTGCAGAGAAGCCACCAGGATGATACCTCCTGGAGTAGACATATGTCTGATTGACAGCTTACCCTCGGAGGTTAGAGATACCACTGCTGAGCACCGAGTGGTGTCAGGCAAAATCATAGTCAGGAACAGGCCAAGGTCAGGGCAGGCATAGTTCATGCAATAAACAGAACAGGCAGTGTACCGTCCACACGGAGATCAGGCATAGGTCTGGGAGCAGGGAGTCAAAATCCAGGAATCGGGCAGTGATTGGTGCATATAGGCAAGCAAGCTAGAATACCTGTTGCTCAGGCACCTTCCCAAAGGAGAAGGTGCCTTAAATATCCATAATTTGCCAGCCATAGGCTGGGGAGGAATTAGGGTGCACACACACTGTCCCTTTCTGCCTTATAGACAGAAAGGAAAGGCCTTTACCTACATGAAGCAGGCTGAACTCTGACAGCAAGAGACACACAGGTGTTTGGTGGTCGGCAGGCTTGAGCGAATCGAGCTTCGGATCATAGATCCGAAGTCGATTCATTGAAAAACTATTTTTATAGTGCTGGTTCTGTGCAGCATTAAATTGTATGGGCTCTTTGCTTTGTCACAGTCGAAGGTTCGTGAGACTTCGGTAAATGACTTCGGTATTTCTATCTGCGTATTTAAAAACATTTTAAAATAGAAACCCGAAGTCGGCTTTGGTACCAAGGTACCAGCCATTACCAAAGCCGACTTTGGATACTTATTTTAAAATGTTTTTAAATATGCAGATAGGAATGCTGAAGTCATTCGCCGAAGTCATTCACTGAAGTCTCACGCAAATCCGACTGAGACAAAGTTTTGGTACACGGAACCCATATATTTTAATGCTGTACATAAACAGCATTAGGGCTCTTTCACACTTGCGTTCTTTTCTTCCGGCATAGAGTTCCGTCGTTGGGGCTCTATGCCGGAAGAATCCTGATCAGTTTTTTCCTAATGCATTCTGAATGGAGTGAAATCCGTTCAGGATGCATCAGGATGTCTTCAGTTCCGGAACGGAACGTTTTTTGGCCGGAGAAAATACCGCAGCATGCTGCGCTTTTTGCTCCAGCCAAAAATCCTTAAGACTTGCCGCAAGGCCGGATCTGGAATTAATGCCCATTGAAAGGCATTGATCCGGATCCGGCCTTAAGCTAAATGTCGTTTCGGCGCATTGCCGGATCCGACGTTTAGCTTTTTTAGAGTGGTTACCATGGCTGTCGGGATGCTAAAGTCCTGGCAGCCATGGTAAAGTGTAGTGGGGAGCGGGTGAGCAGCATACTTACCGTCCGTGCGGCTCCCGGGGCGCTCCAGAGTGACGTCAGGGCACCCCAGGCGCATGGATGACGTGATCGCATGGCACATCATCCATGCGCATGGGGCGCTCTGATGTCACTCTGGAGCGCCCCGGGAGCCGCGCGGACTGTAAGTATACCACTCCCCGCTCCTACTATGGCAACCAGGACTTTAATAGCGTCCTGGCTGCCATAGTAACACTGAAAGCATTTTGAAGACGGATCAGTCTTCAAATGATTTCAGTACACTTGCGTTTTTCCGGATCCGGCGTGTAATTCCGGCAAGTGGAGTACACGCCGGATCCGGACAACGCAAGTGTGAAAGAGGCCTTACAAACAAGGTTTTTTAACTAATCGACTTTGGATCTATGATTTGAAGCTCGATTCGCTCAAGCCTAGAGTCTGTGTCCACTGCTGGAGCACAGAGGAAGGCTAACAGGTCTGGACCACAGTAACAGTAACAACGGTAGCAGCAGCAGGAGTAGATTGAGTGGATCAGCACCTTTTTTATTATGGAGAGCATGGGCCACTGACATAACACTTTGCACTTGCCCAACCATATGATACTGGAAAATTAGAAGCACACCGAGTAGAGGACAAGGGTGAACCCCATTTAAGATATCTTTAAAGTGACATAAGAAATAAGTTTGGGTAAAAAACAATTACTTTAAAAAAAATACACTGTTGCTGTTGTAGTTCCCTCTCTGTTGAACAATTTTCGTTACAACAGCAGACAACATTGACAAGGTTATAGATGATTCTGTACGTGCCCAGATTGAAAGCTCACTAGTGCAGGCGTTAGTTTATTATTCTATTGTAAGCAGTTATGGCAGAAGTATATTGACAAAGAAACTATTTTTCCCTTGGGATTTTTAGGCAATTGTTTTCTACCTGACTGGTCACTCTTGCTCCTCTTTTTCACTTTCTCCTGTAGTGTATTTTCAATTTATTAGCAGTCCCTACTGTGTTTTTAGATACATTATTAACACAGTGTTACTGTCTAGTAACCTTTCCTTCCCGCAAGCAGATTTGCTAGCCAGACATTAAACTGACCCTTCTGCTCTTTTCTGCTTATGAAGAAGATTTAAATAGGCAAGAAGGAAACATAGCATTGCCAGACATTCGCCCCTTGTATAATTTATAGCCACAATATTCCTTGAAAACAAAGTTGATGTACTTTATGGTGCCTACATGTGTTCAAATTGAAATGCTATCTCCATTTTCAATATATAATAGAAGAGAACAGACTCAGCGGTTACGTATTGCTTTGCCTGATTTAAACTTGTTAATTATGTTTGTCTGACTTGAAAATGGTAATGTTATCATTAGGTTTTGCTGTTCTTAGGCTTCTGGTGTTTTGTTCTGCATGAAAGCCAAGCTCAGAATTGTAATTTCCAGATTATGATTTCGATGCAAGGCATTACATTTCTTTTTTGATTCTTCCCCTGAGTCTTCTTGAATCTTGCTTCGGCATATTTCATCCTTGCATAGATGGGGAAATGTAACAGTTTAGCTTAACTGTCCTAATCACTTGGATGAAGGGAAGGTTACAGAAGTGTAAAGGGTACAATGTCCCTGTAAACTAAGTCTGAGTATGTTACAATATGCTTATGGAGGAAAGTACAAGTATAGTCACAGCAGGCCAGGCACTTCTTGTGCTCCAGAAGTGTATCCCAGAGAGAAAAATGGTTTTCCAACATTAAAAGAATGTGTGTAAACAAGGAGCGAGAGGCTTAAAAACATTAAGGAACCAATATCTCATCAATCCCCTGCTGAGGGCATGCTGACACTGCTCAAGTTCTCACTGCTCTCTACTCCAATTTCAACATGCAGGAAATTCCTAGAATTGATGTCTGAGCCAAAACTGTCCATACTGCTGACCTGTCTCACCAGTATGGACAGTTCCTGTGGGTCAAGATACGTGCAGGAAGTAGAGAGCAGTCATTAGCATGAGAATGGCAATTATAAGGGGCTGGTGAATTGTTTTTAAGTCACTCCAAAACTACTACACACATTTTTATCACACAGGAAAATCACTTTACTATATTAAAGAAATGGAGCAAAATTAAGGCTACTTTCACACTTGCATTGTTAATTCTGGTATTGAGATCTGGCAGAGGATCTCAGTACCGGAATTGAATGGATCTTTTTTTGATTTTGCACATCAGGATGCATCCGTTCCATAAGGATCCAGTTGTGTGAAATCAAAATGGAAAAAAAAACTGTCACTAAATACAATGACATTCAATGGGTGCCGAATCCGTTTTTTAGGGCCTTAATCTTTTTTTTTTCTTCAGATTTTATAATCGGACACAAAATCGTAGCTTGCAGCGGTTTTGTGTCCGGTCAAAAAACAGAATGCTGCCGGAACTGAAGACATCCTGATGCATCCTGAACAGATCTCTTTCCATTCATTACGCATGAGGAATTAATGGAAACTTTTTTTTTTTCTGGTATTGAGAACCTCTGCTGGATCTCAATATCGGGAAACAACAACAGAAGTGTAAAAGTAGCCTTATTTGGCAAATTAAACATGACTTACTGTATGAATTAATTTCAATAAGACTACCTCTTTGCGTTGTCTTAACTGAATAAGGTATCACAATGCACAGAGAATGCAGTAGAATTACACCTGCAGCCCTGCTATAGCTTTCCATAGATTTATATGATTGTGGTAATATGTGTCACGCTTCGGTGTGGAAGGGAAACACCACACCGAACATAAGAGGTAAGGGGGGAGCAGGGAATCAGGCCTGAGAACTAGGGAAGGAAATTTGACACCTAGTAGAAACCTTAACTAAAATCCTGACTGACTACCAGTATGAACAGACCCCAAAGGTAGGTGAGTTCATATGCAGGAATACCTAGAGTCCTATCAAGCCCTATAGGACCCTGGTACTAATGGCAGGGACAAGACAATTTGTTCCTGCAAAAGGAAGGGCAAACAGGAGTCTCATTCAGGCCTAATACAAACAATAGGGAAATGCAATACACAGAACCCCCAAAAAATACAAAAGGGAAAGGAAAGACTTAACTTCAAAGGAGCAAGGAACCCAGCCAAGATGCAACCGCAATCTATCCAAAGGTCTAAACAGAAGCTATAAAACGCACAGCATTGTGGGAGAAGCAACTATAAATAGAGAAGGATAATGACCCTAATAGCCACACCTGGGGTAAGAAGGCGTTGCAAGCACCAGAAACAACACAGACATTATTTGATACAAACATGTTAGATCAAACCACATGTTTCCAATCTCACCTATCTCCTGCCACCTGTCGCTGGAACATCCGTGACAATATGCTGGAATTATTTTTATTGGAGTTACACTATATTTTGCACATAGATAAAATTCTAAACATCCATATAAGTTGCTTAGACTTTGTTACATTAAGAGTGGATGCCTAGAACTCCTTCAATACAACTGTCATATTTTAGTGGGCCTGTGTTGTGCATCAAAGGGACCTGTGTGTCATCTGCTCTCATCCAATCACATGTGCTTAGAACACTTTGGTAATGTTAATTGAATGAGAACAGGCAGTAGCTGACAATATCCCACCTAAATACTGCTTCCTAGGACAGTATGCACCAGCAGAGTTTTCACTTTATTGCACACTGAGCACCAAAGTAGAGATGGCCTTGCAGTTCGCCAGGCGGTCATTTTGCGGCGAAATTTGCTCTTTCACTGTTCGCCGAACGGGCAAACATATGGCAATATTCACGCCCGCCATATTCTTTTACATTGTAAAGAACTTTAAACCATGACACATCCATCAGGTGGTACAGGACATCCAATTGAGATGTTTCAGCACATGGAAATACCCTGTATCTTAAAAATTAACCTGATCTGGCCGCCATTTTATATTCAGTCTTTTGCCAGTGTAGGGAGAGGTTGCTGTGTGGAACAGGGACAGACTGTTAGGGACACCAAATGCCAGTTAATAGGGCCACAAAAGTCCTATAAAGGACTGGTATAGGTGTGCTATCGATACGTGTGACTTACTGAGGGGTTTAATATACTTACAGTAACATAGAAAATATATTATAGTGCAATTGTATTGTGCAGAGATTGTGTGCGGTTTGCTGCGATACTGCAGCTACACAGAGTGCCAAACGCTATTGGAACAAATAATTTTTGCTGGTGTGATTTAACAGTTGCCCTCCAAAAAAACTGATTGAGGCAGGGGTGTTATATGCCAATAATATACTTTCTATATAGTGCATTTAGGTAATGCAGCATTTGTTTGCGGTTTTGCTGCATTACCGCATCTACACAGAGCGACAAACGCTATTAGAACCAGGATAGAAAGGGGAGAGACCAGGATTCCAAGATTCGTTTGAACATCTGTGGGATGGGAGCGTAATTGAGGGAGTAGAGTTTACTCCAGACAGAGCTGAGCTTAAGTCCTAAATACTTAATGTGCGATTTCGGCCAATGATATGGGTAATGTGACTGTAGGAGGTTTATCTCTTCTTCACGTATATTGAAGCCTAAGGCTTCTTATTTAGAGGCATTTATTTTAAAGTTGCAGATGGCCCCGTAGTCTCGAAGGAGAGATTGCAGCGCGGGGAATGCTGAGGATGGGTTAGTCATAATCAGTAGGATGTCATCAGCGTAAGCGGCTGAGCTGTGTATAAAACGTCCATTGTCAAACCCAGCAATACTTGGGTGTGCTCTGATCGAGGCCAAGAGGGGCTCTAATGAGAGAACAAACAGGATTGGCGATAGGGGGCACCCCTGACGGGTACCATTTTTTATCTGAAAAGAAGCTGATATAAATTGGTTTATACGCAGTCTGGCCGTGGGACGTGAGTACATGATAAAAATTGCATTTATAAAGGTGTGTGGGAAGCCAAAGTGTAGTAAAACCTGTTTCATGTAGGCCCAGTCTACCCTGTCAAAGGCCTTTTCTGCGTCCGTTACCAACAATACCAATAGTAATTTGCTGCGTGACGCAGTTTGTATCAGAGACAAGACCCTCATAGTGTTGTCCTTTCCCTCTCTGCCAGACACAAACCCCACCTGTTCCGGAGAAATCAATCAGGGAATTAGAGGTTTAAGTCTATGTGTCTGTCAATTGAGGGAGGAGAATAGACGAGAAAGTCTCATAATATACGCATGGAAGGCCGTCTGGACCAGGGGCTTTACTCTTGGGGCTTCTTCACAGGGCAGACCGGACTTCATCTAATGAAAATTGCTTCAATAGGGTTGGATATGTATCAGGATGTAGTTTTGGGAGATTGGCTCGTGTGAGGAAGTCTGAGACTACCGAGAGGTATTCTGGCGAATCTGAACTCCGGTCGGGGTGATGTAATTGATATAGGGAAGAATAGAATTTTATGAACTCATTCTCAATCTCTGCCAGGACTGATGTGGTGGTGCCCAAACTTGTCCTGATATCGGTGCGTCCAGATTTTTTTTCTTTTGATAAGGGAGGAGATTTTATTATGTACAGTGGTAATAGACAGTAAAGTCTCATTTAATCTCCATGGTGGCTTAGTGAGGGCAGAGTCTGATACCCACAGGACCAATTCCAATGGGAAGTGATCTGAGTAAATAATAGGGCCGATCGCCACGGAGCATATTTTGTGAAGGGAGGAGTGCTGTAGAAAAAAGTAATCAATCCTATGGTAGGAGTTATGTGGGGCTGAGAATACAGTGTAATCCTTCTCGGAGGGATGTGCAAAGCGCCATGTGTCTCTCAGTGAGAGGAGTTGTAGTGATTTCTTAATGTGTCTGAGCGCTCTGTAAGAGAGAGCGGATTTTCCAGTGGACGTGTCTAGGAGTGGGTCTAAGGCCGCATTAAAATCTCCCCCGACCACTAACTCGCCCCGTGTAATACCATTCAGTAACGACAGTGTGTTGCGGATCCAGTGGGTTTGTTGAGTATTGGAGGCGTAGATGTTAGCTAGCGTGACTAACATGCCATTCAGTTTCCCTATGAGAATCAATACTCTGCCATCCATGTCTTTCTGTATATGGTTAAGCTCAAACGAGACACGCTTCGAAAAGGCGATGGCTACACCTCTGGAGCTTTTGGTGGCAGTGTGTGAATGGTACCATTTATCGTAGAAGTTGTTGCATAGGGCCAGAGTTTTATCTACGAGGAAATGGGTCTCTTGGAGGAAAATTATGTCCGAATGTGCTTTTTTTAGTGTATGTAGGATTTGGATGTGTTTGATTGCGGAGTTAAGACCCCTGGCGTTAAAGACAAGCTTTATGGTGAACATATTAGAGGGTGTAAGGTTGGTGTCCAATCTGTATGTACCGTTATATCTATTGTAGGAAGGGAGTGTGTTGAGCCCGTAAGGCCTGAATAAGCAAAAAAGGTAAGAGGGGCTGGGACGAGGAGATAGGAGTACGGGTAACATTGTGCAATTGTAGGGACTGATGAGAAACAGCAGTCAATAAACAGACCAAAAAATACTGTGTAACTAGCATAAACCGACAGCCTTAAGGGCAGTTTCTGAATAAAGTGAGGTATGTAAGTGGAGAGGAGAACTGAAGAATCCTCAGTCTGATTGCCAATCAATGAGTGATGCAATCACTCTCTGATGGAGTGGTAAAAATAAGATGGGAAGAACCAGAACGCACAGCTATATCCCTAAGATCAGGGGGGATGTTGAAATAAGGGTGGAGCTGCTATTTACGAAAGCAATGACACCCCATGCGTCACGGTCCAACCCATCATCTTTCCATGGAAATCACTATTAACTATAAGCAATACTAAACTAGAAACGTCACAACAGTTAGACACAGTGATCTCAACTAAATCTTATATCACCCCATTTCTGCAATGTTCAAATAGGGTCCACATCAATTCTTCTAGGAGTCATCTTCCCCTGACGTCTTCGATTGCGGTTGCGCTTCTCGGAGCCAACTGTTTCCCAAGATGTAGGCGGTGGAATCCCCGGCAGTCCCGCCAGATCTTGTTTTGGGGACCAATCAGGGATGTCTAAGTCCGAGATTTGGAGCGACGCCTAAATATCTGGTAGCTCTGCATTGTCGCACAAAACAAATCTTTTGCCATCGGAAGAAAAAGATAGCCCAAACAGGAATAGCCATTTGTATGGAATGTTTCTTTTCCTCAAAACCTCAGTCAGGGGCCTCAATATATTTCTTTTGGATAAGGTGACTATAGCTAAGTCCTGGAATATTGATATCGTCAAACCTTCTAGCTTGGCAGGAGGTTTTGTGTGCGTAAGACGCAAGATGTCATCTCTCACCCTTGAATGGAAAAGTCGGCATATAACGTCTCTAGGAGGCTCTTTTGGTGAGGGCTTGGCTCTTAGTGACCTATGGGCCCTTTCAATGGATATCTCAAGATGGTAGTTTTCTCCCAAGATTGCAGAGAAGATTTGTCTAACTGTATCAGGAAGGGCCTCGGGGGTGATTCCGAAATACCTTTTAGGAGCAGATTGTTACGTCTAGCTCGTTCTCCTGGTCCTCCATCAAGTTGACCATCTTGTTCATGTGGATTTGGCACGAGGCAATGGTGGAGAATGAGGCTTATGTATATGAGACAAGCTGTATCTGCACGTTTTGAAGCTGTTCCACTCTACCTCCAATATTCCTCACATCTTGTTTGATGTCTTGTAACTCTTTAATTACTGGCTCAAACGCTTTGGAGAGGGCTTTACCTAGAATGCCCCTAGAGATTGGGAGGCTGCATTCCTCCTGTGTGTCCTCCAGGTCACTCTCCATCTCCGGAAGTTCGTGGGGTGAAGATTCTCGTTATAGTTCTTCGGTCTGTGGAGATCTTTGTGGTTGACTTAGTTTGGTCGCTGCAACCTTTTGTTTCTTCTGTACATAAGAGTCTAAATACGCGTGGTGGATGAGAGTCTTGACTTGCCAGGGCCGATTTTAACCATAGCAAGAGAGACAACATGCTTATAAAGCACTTTTTTTTCTAGTAGCAGGAGCAGATAATAGAGTGAGGGTAGTGTAGTTAACCCCTTGGCTTGTGATCCTTGTCGGCTGGGATGGGGGTTTACAGCATCATTACGCCTCCTTTACTTCACACTGTGGAGACTGAAAAATGGTGTCAGTGACCCTGTGTATTCTGAACGAGTCCTTGAGGGTCTGGGTGACGCCACTCAGATTAAAGAAAAAATTAAGGTAGTGCAAGACAGTATCCACCAGCACAGGGCAGTGGTTATTTTATAGCAGAGTCCAGAGGGTGTCCCAGGAGAACTCCAGAAAATGTTAAGACTATGCTTCAGATGGGTCAAGAGACGGTACTGCCCTTGGATTTGTACTGGGGGGACGGTCTTGGAGCGCAGAGGATTTTTGGCCCCCAGTTGCCGTGTAGCAAAACCGGTCTACAGGTGGGGGGACAGTTAGTCCCAATGGAACCTCTACATGCACTGCAGGCTCGCTCGCCCGTGCAGAACCAAGCAGGAGCGGGAGCACCGGGCAGAAGCACACACCCCGGTGTGAGAGCAGCGGGCACAGGCCGGGTTGCGAAGACCGAACACACAGTGGCAAAATTTCCAGGCTCCGTCCGCAAGACCCGGCGCGGTCCGCACAGCACCGAGGGCAGAGTCTGGGCAGCGATGGGATCCGAGGCTCCCCAGGATCTTCCACCCGTTGATCGTCCCACCACCTGCACTGCCACCTGAGAGTGCAGCCGGGGCCTTGCGCCCCCGCCAGTCCCCGGTAAGTATCGATGACTCACTCGCTGAGTATATTGGGTCTGTCTCCTGCAGCTCCGGTTCTTCGGAAGGTCGTCAGAGTGTCCTAAAGTGCAGATCTTTGTGGAGATGGAGAAGTTCTGCTTCAGGTGTGGGCCAGGTCCTGTAATCAAGGCCAGGGATCCTGAATAATTGGTAGGCCGCAGTAGGGAGATAAGGTCTTAGTTGGTGTAGGAAACCCAGATTAGGCTTAAACTGCTGCTTGAGGGGAGAAAAGAAGCATGGGCAGATTTCCAAGGGTCAGGAACCCGAAATGATGGTGGGATAGAAATTGATTCCTCTCCCATGAGCAGAGACAGGCTGAGAGCCTTCTTCCCTGTTCAGCAGCAGGCCACCCCCCCCCCCCCCCCCTGCATAACCACATCTACACAGAGTAAAAAAAAAAAAATAAATTAAAAAATGATTTCTACTGGTGTGATTAACCAGTTGCCCCCCCCAAAAAACTGATTGAATCAGGGGTGTTATATACCAATAATATACTTTCTATATAGTGCATTTAGGTAGTGTAGCATTTGTCTGCGGTTTTGCTGCATTACCGCACCTACACAGAGTGACAAACGCTATTGGAACCAATAATTTCTACTGGTGTGATTAACCAGTTGCCCCCACAAAAAAACTGATTGAAACAGGGGTGTTATATACCAATAATATACTTTCTATATAGTGCATTTTGGTAGTGAAGCATTTGTTTGCGGTTTTGCTGCGTTACCGCATCTACACAGAGTGAAAAACACAATTTGAAGAAATGATTTCTACTGGTGTGATTTACCAGTTGGCCCCCAAAAAACTGATTGAGGCAGGGGTGTGATATACCTTCTTCCTCAAATACTGCTCTTCTATAGGTACTTTTGTCACAGGCTCATTTTGAAAATGACAGGCAGAGAAAGATTGTAGGGGACGGGCAGTTGCACCATGCCGCAGCCTAAGTGGGAAGTTGCAGCAGGTGTGTGCGATTACGTCAAATGACGCACCAGACTTGGTTGAGAGGCTCACTCAGCCTTCCACTTCTGCACCCTCCTCATCCTCTCTATCTGCACCCTCTTCACTCTCTGCTGTGTGCATCCCCAAAGACAGCACCTCCACCATATCCCCTCCACTCCAGTCAGAGGTATTATTTTCCCATTCATTGCAAGACCTTACTGATGTGCAGCCATTATTGCCAGGAAGAGGAGGTATCAACGGTCGCCACCCAGCAGTCTGACGACAGTACCCAGATCAGCACAAGAAGGGTGGTCCCCGCTGTTGCTGCCTTCTCCGAGATCTCTAATGTCAGTTGTGGTGAAAGTGACAAATCTGATGATGACTTGTCGATGGACATCACGTGGGTGCCCACAAAAGAGGAAGAGGAAGGGAGTTTAGAGAGAGATACAGAGCAGCAGATAGGGAGGAGAAGGAGTAGAAGCAGGCAGAAATTACAGTGCACAGGAGGCAAAAAGAAGACTGCTAATGTATCTGGAACAAGCTATCGACCATGCACTGACACATCTCGCACTTCCAGGATGCCGCAACATGGCTCCGCAGTGTGGGCTTTTTTTTTAACGTGTCCGATGGTGACAATAGTGTTGCCATCTGCAGCCTGTGCTGTCAACGCATAAGTCGGGGTAAGCCCAACAATCACCTATGGACGACCGCCTTTAGAAGGCATCTGGCTTCCCATCACCGAGCCCAGTGGGAGCAACACCGTCAGAACCCACAAAGCCACACTCCCTGCGCTCCCCGTCCTGCCTCTTCTCCTCTCTCCCAGTTGTCCTCCACTCCACCTCCCACCGTGCCGTCGTCACGTTCATCTGGCAAAAGGCAGGCTTCCTTGCCCCAAATGTTCGAGCGAAAAAAGATAATGACGCCGGATAACCCTCTTGCCCAAAAGTTGACCGCTGTCTTGTCAGAACTGCCAACTACTGTCATATAAACTGGTTGACTCACAGGCCTTTAGAAAATTTGTGGCCATTGGAACAAGGCAATGGAAGGTCCCAGGAAGGAAATATTTCTCCCAGAAAAGCATCCCAGAGCTATATGGCCACGTTAAGCGGCAGGTGAATTTATCTCTGGCACACAGTGTCTGTGCCAAGATACATCTGACCACAGACACGTGGTCTAGCAAACACGGGCATGGAAGGTACATAACTTTTACTGCCCACTGGGTGAACCTTCTGACAGCCGTGGCACCCGTGTAGATTTGGTGTTACCACCATGTATTGCATGCAGGCCTGCCTTTTCTCCTCCTCCTACTCCATCCTCCCTCTCCTCCTCAGCTGACTTCTCCTTTTCCACTGCTACAGTCATTTCTGCTGTGCCCCCCAAGCTTCCCAGAACCTATTTGACGTGCCAGGTAAGACGTTGCCATGCTGTGCTGCGTCTGTTGTGCCTGGAAGCCACACTGGTCCTGCACTCCTTTCAGCTTTGCGGTCACAGACCAATCAGTGGCTAACCCCGCTCAATTTGACAACGGTGCCAATCTGCCGAGCACGCTGAAGCAGAGCAAAATGACACACGTGCCATTCATGGCACACGTCCTAAACTTAGTCGTTCAGCGATTTGTTGCCAAATACCCTGGGTCCAGGATGTCTTGCGGCAGACCAGGAAAATCTCTGGCCATTTTAGAATATCATGCATGGCCTTGGCTCGCCTTGCTGACATTCAGAGGTGACATCACCTGCCCGCCAGACGTCTGATTTGTGACTGCCCGACACGATAGAACTCCACCTTGTATATGCTTGATAGGCTGCTCCAGCAGAAACGACTACCTGTATAAACTCTGCGGCAGGACAGGTTCTAGGGAGACATGAACGCATGCAGACTTCTGCAGCTTTTTGATGAGATCACCAAACTGGTCAGTCGCAGCCAGGGCACCATCAGTGACATTCTACCTTACACCTTTTTTCTGGAGAGTGCATTGCGTCGTGTCATTAATCAAGCCGTCAAGGAGCAGGAGCAGGAAGATGAGGAAGTCGCAATGCAGGATGAATTCCCAGGGGGGCTACTCCATCTAAGACAAGTAAACAACGGGAGTCTGAAGAGGAGTCAGAGGAGGATGGTGCCGGGGCAGAGGAGGAGCAATAATAGCAAGCTTTAAACGTTTCTGGGATCCTTGGTGTTGTCCGTGGCTGGGAGGAGAAAAATTAGGACAGCATTAACCTGGATGATGAGCAGGAGACAGACCACTTCACCGCTTCCACTTTAGTGAAAATGGGGGCCTTCACGCTCCAGTGTTTGAAGAGGGATCCCCGTATAAAAAGCATAAAGGGCAAAGACCAGTACTGGTTGGCAACATACTTTGACCCCCAGTACAAACACAAAATGGTGGAAATGTTACCACCATCACAGAAGGCTGTCAGAATGTAGCACTTCCAGGCTTTGCTTCGAGAAATGCTGCATTCTGCTTTTGCGGGCTCTGGCAGAGGAATTTCCACTCACAGAGAAATAGTTGCGGGTGACAATCCAACAGTGAATGCAAGAAAAGGGCGGTTTGAAGATGTGATGGTCATTTCGAATATGCGATCATTCTTGCAGCCAACTCATCGACAGCTGTCCTCCAGATCCAGCCTCAGAGAATACTTTGCCATAGAACTATTGGCTTGCCCCTCGTCCAGTGTCCTGTCCGATAGGATGTTCAGCACAGCAGGGGGGATCGTGACCAATAAGAGCACTTGCAAAGCTCACGACAGTGCGGACTACCTCACATTTCTAAAAATGAATGAGACATGGATCTCGGAGGAATTCAACACATGTGACGAGTCGACCACGTTTGATTGAATTCCCTCATAACAGCCTACAAATATCCGCTACCACCCAGAACAAATCATGGTCCCTGTCTTAGGTAAATACAGCAGCATAAAAGACCTTTTATGTCAGTTGAATGCCTAATTTTTGCTGCCTGTACTGGCAAACTGTCACGGCCTTTGATGTGCGCCGTGACACTTTCCACAATGAGCCCAACAACGAAAATCTCTAATTTCGAGGTATACAACAAAAGAAAGAAAGAACTCAACGGACCAAGCGTCTTACCAAGACAAAACGGACATGGCAAGTTTTACCTCTGATGAAACTGAAACTATGTGTAAACTTTTTAATGTCTTAGAGGATAACCTGAGAAGTGAGCTTCTACACTCCCTAGACACAATGTTTTTACAGCTATACATAGATGAGAACATAGCGCCACGTGGACTAAGAATAGGTATTGTCCCCACCTTCTCTGATGACCCCAATTTTTCTAACGAATGGAACTCCTATCTAGATCAGTGTGCCGTAGGGCTAATGCGTATTATCTCCAACAAAAGAGAGGCCCTTGCAACTAAACATATAACAACAATTGAAGCAATAATGAAAGAACTACAGCCCTTCACCCACCATCCTGATTGTACCACTATGAATCACAATCTAACCAATAGAATATATCAGAATGAACAGAACATTATAGCTAGCAAAGCCAATAAACTACAAAGAGACAGACGCGATAAAGAAAAGGGTACATATAGGCTAGCGCACCCCAAAAAAAACCAACATAATCCCACAGTCCAACAAAAATGGGGACACCAAAATAACAAAAATCCCCCCATGGAACATAGACCCTATACTAACTTTGACGTCAAAACACGCTCCTTTACCAACCAAATGTATAAGAAACCATCTAACATAGATACCACTGAGACAGGTACCATTAACAAAAATAATACCATTACTAAAATGTATAGGAAGGAGACAGCCAGTATATTAGATACACGCCAGCCATCATATATAAAACCTCACCAGAGTAGCCCATATACACTACAAAATACTTCCGTCACGTTGGAAAAGATAGGCATGACAAACTCCCCAACTAACCAAGCATCTAAGAGTAGTCTCCCACCTCTGCCAGTTCCCCTACTTCCTCAGAAAAGTAATATCCTACCTCAGCCAGTTCCCTTACTTCCTCAGAAAAGCAATATCCCACCTCTGCCAGTCCCCTTACCTCCTCAGAAAAATAATATCATACTGACAACTTCCAATATGAACAATACGACAATAGAAGCTGGACATACACAAAAACCAAAGGAGGTAACCCCACCAGAGGAGCTTCCCAACCATTCCACAAGCTACACTGACTCAGATTCAACAAACGATGAATTCTTAGTCAAATTCAAAGCAGTAAAAACGAAATATTTTGAATATAAAATGAGACACGGCCCAAAAACAGATACTAAAACAGATACGGTAACAGCTCCGTTACCCAGAACACCGAGCCCAAAGAAAAACACCCAAATCAGTGAGGCATTCGACCTGCTATCAGGTGGCAGCCCAAACATAAAGTCACCAAGTCCAAACCTCCTACTAGACGACGATTTTAACAATTCCCTCCTTACAATACACCAGACCTCGACCCAAGAACAAAACAGCGAATACGAGTCTGTAATTATTATCGACAACACCATGGCAGGAGCATCAGCCCTGGTTCCTTTTTTAGACCACCAGATCAAACAGACAACACAAATACCCAGCACCACAACGAAACACAAAGAACTGGTGGACACCCAAAAAATGAATACCCAGCACATAACAAAATTCTTCAAACCCACCCCAGGGAAAAGAAAATACGAACCCGAGGATGCAGGGGAGGCAAACACCAGAAGAACAAAAAGAATATAAATAAAAAGGAAAATGGTCCTACTGAAATCACCCCCATACCGACGGTGAAAATCTTCAATTTATCATCGCATGAACTCACAAAGTCAGAGAATAGCCTCCTTCAAAAGGGTCTCTCTTTCTGTCCCTATAATAATGTCAATATGTTCGAACTGTACCTAGACATCCAAAAATTTAGAAAAAACATTTTGAACATGAGAATACAAGAAACAAAAAAGACACTATGATGAGCATAAACATAGAGGAATCTGAAACTTTTAAACATCAAGAAGTGCGTCCCAAATCTTGTTTCTTTCCAGTCCAAAGTCAGGGACATTTCATACCGACATTCTTTGACCTAATATCAGCAGACATAAAGAAAATTGCCTCTGAGCAGAATCCAAAGAGACCCCCGAAAAATGGAAACTTATCCTATCAAGAGACATGTGCCCTAAGGAGTCTTAAAAACAATGAGAACATAATAATCCGCCCAGCGGATAAAGGAGGTGGGATTGTAATACAAAATGTAGAAGAATACGAAAAAGAAGCACACAATATTCTAAACGATACTGAGTACTACCAGGTAATAGATAACAATCCCTTCCCGGATATAATTAAGAACCTTGTAAGCCTTGTTAAAAGGGCCATAAAACTCAATACATAAACAAAAAAGAAAAAAACTTCCTTATACCTAAAGCACCGTCAAACCCGTACTTCTATCATTTACCAAAAATACACAAGAATACAAAAAAAAAAAAACAGGGAGGCCCATTGTGTCAAACACAAACTCAGCAACAAGTAATCTATCCCATTATATTGATCTCTTTCTTCAACCATATGTCCAGAATTTACCAAGTTACCTACATGACTCAAGACAGCTAATGGAAGAAATTGGAAACATAACATGGAGGAGCACCTATGCATTATTCACCATGAACGTTACAGCTTTATACTCAAACATCGAACACAATCTAGGGATCAAGTGCGTAGAAGCCACACTACGCAACGACACTACCCTAAAATCACCACAGGTCAATTTTCTATTGGAGTGCTTACGGTTCTTCTTAGAGAACAATTTCTTTATATACAACGGCATTACATATCATCAATGTCGCGGTACCGCTATGGGTACGAAAGTAGCGCCAGCTTTCGCTAACCTATTTATGGGCCACTTTGAGAATGAGCACGTCATCAACGAGCAGATCATCTACTATAAGAGATACATCGATGATATCTTTATTATCTGGGACGGGGGTGAACACTCAGCCCTAAAGTTTCACGAAAAACTGAATAATACGAACTGGGGGATCACCTTCACTCCAAACTTCCAGAAACAACAAATAGATTTCCTAGACATTACCATCAATATTACAAATAACATTGTTACAACAAAGACATTTTTTAAACAGGTCGATACTAACAGTTATATACACTATAAGAGCTTTCACCACAAAAAATGGCTGCAAAATATACCATATAGCCAGTATAAGCGCATTAGACGAAATTGCACAGAAAACGAGACGTTCAATGAACAAGCAAAAATTATACAAAAAAGATTCACCGATAAAGGCTACCCAAGCCAATTATTAAAAGACGCATACAAAAGGAGCCTAAAAAATACGCAGAAAGAATGTCTACTGAGTGTAGCCAAAGATCAAAAGGAAGAAAATCTAAAACATTTAAACCTAATTATGCAATATAATACATCTAATAAAACGATTCGCGCAATACTGTCCAAACATTGGCACGTCTTGAGGCAGGATCCTTACCTTGAAAAATATCTCCCCAATATACCTACGATCACCTACAGAAGAGCACCTACAATAAAAAGTGTCCTAGCCCCAAGCAAACAGAAAAAGCATACAAAAATCAAAAATATAACTAGAAAGGAACGCGTGGGTAGCTACAAATGCGCCACGAAACGATGCTTGTGTTGCGACATGATCACACACAATAAGACCTCCTTTAGTTCCACAAAAAACGGCACTAGCTTCCCAATAAAATACCATCTAACTTGCAAAAGTAGTTACGTCATATACTTAATCGAATGTGAATGTGGCCTCCAGTATATAGGCCGCACAACACAGGAACTGCACTGCAGAGTCAACCAGCATAGGCATAACATCCAAAAACTATGCATCAAACACAGCATCTCTCGACACTGCGCCACCACACGAGAAAAAAATAGACACAAACTAACAATCACTCCTATAGACCATATACCACCCAACCCATATAATAGATTCAGTATCCTCCAAAGAAGAGAGGTCTATTGGATCTACCAATTAGATACTCTGAGGCCATATGGATTAAACGAAATGAGCGAAACCATACTTTAATAAGGAAATTATATTTTAATACTCCAATATGTGTGACTAAAGTAAGATTAATAACCCTAACGTGTGCAGCTGGAGACGATCCACTGCATATGTGTGTCCATGGGTACACATGCTCGTGACGGCCGCCCTACACCCCTATGCATGTCTATACCGCCATCACCTAGAAGGACATGCACATACTTATACCGCCACCATATATATATATTTATTTAACATACCGCCGTATACATATATTTATTTATTTATTTAACTCATTTAATCCATGTATCTCATTTAACTCACTCCCTTTTTACTTCTTATTCCCTGTGTATACACGTGTGTACATATTTATGTGTATACAAGTACATAGGGGAAACCTTTTATGTCTTTCCAAATTTCCTTTTATTATATATGTATATATATATATATATATATATATATATATATATATATATATATTTGCATTTTTTACCCTTTATCTTTTACTATATTTTATAAGCGCACAAATACCCCTCTTCATTTCTATCCTCCACATCGCTTGCATACCTTACCCCCGCAGCCAAACATACCGGTCACTAATGCTATAAACATAATGGAATGACACTGTCATGTGATCGGGGCTATGAACACTGCCCCCTGTACGTCACTCCCAGCCTCTACGCCCCTTATACGTCACATACGGACATATCAACGAAAGCTAGCGTACCACACACCAGGCAACCCGGCTCCTCCCTTGCCACTAGCCAGTACTCCTCCCATGTCCCGCCTTCCAATCCGTCTGTCCGGCAGTCACCACACTATCGACCAGCGGATCGGAAGAGGGACCATAAATGCCTCAGATCGGCACACAATGCCTCTGGTCGGCACCTCCCGCTTATCAGCAGATTTCCCTTACAAACATCTCTGCCTGCAATCAGCGTTTAATGTTCAGTACCCCGACATCACATACATCCTCCCCCCGCTCTGTAACCCGCCCTATCCCCGCCCTTTATGCTAATCTCCCCTACCCACTGCCTTGAGAACACCAATACCGGCCGTAAGGGAGGTCACAGTAGCTTAGCAACACCAGACTCCTCCACGCCCACAAACCCGCCCCCCTCACGCCCCCTATGTCACTGCACATCGCGCCCAAACAGAGTTTATATAGTAAAGCACACCAGAACACATGTTTTATCCCAATAAGTTTTATTGTCCTGATGAAGGGGGCAGTCCGCCCCTGAAACGCGTAGACTTTTGAATAAAAGATTACCTATATGGTAACATCTCAACACGGAGTCTTTCTTCTGCATCAGCGCCGTTTAAATTTGGTCTGATCTTCTTCTTTCAAATAAAGCCGTGACACTTTTGCCACGCTTGCTGTTGCCTGTGGCAACGTGTTGCTGTTTTAGCATGTGGGGGCAGTGTCACGGCCTTTGTGGTGTGTGCATTGACATGGTTGCCTTGCATGTTGTTGCCTGCGGCAACATGTAGCTTTTTATGCTGTGTGTGCACTTCCGCTTTAAGTTGTTTCCTCCTCTGTCCGGTGCTGGAGGGGTTAACCACCTTGTTGGTTGTGGTCACTAGGTGCTTCAACTTACCTGTGGCTAGAGGCCAGGAGTCAGTGGCACTCCAGCCATGGTGTGTGCTGGAGTTATGCTCCTGGTCTTAATCTTTCATCTCCTAGAGTGAGGGCCTCCTAGTGGGACATCAAGATCTCCAGCAATGTCTTCCCTCTCTAAAATGTGTTGTATGTTTGGTGTGGGGGCTATGACTTGGTGTGTTTTAATGTCTACCTTGGTGTTAAATGTCTGTTTGTTTGTTGATATCTTCCAGCATGGTTGATTGACATTTCCTTTGTTTGTTGTGTCCTCCGGAAGGGGTTTAATTTCCCGGAGGGGGGAACCAAAAGCCTGTATGCAGTGCTGCCTGGGGCTGCCGTGCTCCTTGCAGCATCGGGGTCCAGGCAGTAGCTGTTGTGCTGGATACATGTGTGTGAGTGTTGTTGGTACAGTATCATGTATGGTGTGTGGGCTCCTGTACGTATGTGCGGGTTCCAGTCGTGGTGGCAGGGGCAGGTAAGTTGTGTTGTCTTGTTTTTTTTTACCTGCCGTTCCTCTTGCTGCATATGGTCTTTTCCTTTCCCTGCTTCTAGGCCTTTTGAGTCTCCTGTTCTTCCGTGTCCTGGAAGAACAGGGTGCCTCTCCTCAGCTCCTTTGTGAGGGATTCTCAGGGCGACTCAGGGCCTCAGGTATCCAGGGTATGAGCCCTCCTACCATCCAAGTCCGCGCATACGGTGAGGAGTTAAGGCGAGGTATAGGGATGCAATAGGAGGAGACCTGCTCCCTTATCCCGGCGTCCTGGCCTAGCAACTATTCCTTATCCATTGACATTGTATGGAGGCATCAACAGTTACATATTTATCCTGTGACCGCCTAATGTACCTCCAGCCACAGAATCCAAAGTTCTTTGCTGTCAGGAAATGCCTATTGCCTAATTTTTGGGGCCTGTACTGGCCGACAGTTACATATTTATCCTGTGACCGCCTAATGTACCTCCAGCCACAGAATCCAAAATTCATTGCTGTCAGGTGAACGCCTGTTGGCTAATTTTTGGGGCCTGTACTGGTATACAGTTACATATTTATCCTGCAAACATCTAATGTACCTCCAGCCACATAATCCAAAGTTCTTTCGATGTCAGGTGAATTTTGGCTAATTTTTCGGGCCTGCACTGGACGACAGTTACATATTTATCCTGCAAACGCTTAATGTACCTCCAGCCACAAAATCCTAAGTTCTTTGCTGTCAGGTGAATGCTAATTGCCTAATCTTGGGCGCCTGTACTAGCCTACAGTTACATATTTATCCTTTGACCACCTAATGTACCGAATTCAAAGTTACATATTTATCCTTTGACCACCTAATGTACAGAATTCAAAGTTCTTTGCTGTTAGGTAATACCTATTGCCTAATTGTTGGGGCCTGTACTGGCCGAAAGTTACATATTTATCCTGTGAACGCTTAATGTACCTCCAGCCACAGAATCCAAAGTTCTTAGCTTTTTTGGTGAATGCCTATTGGCAAATTTTTGGGGCCTGTACTGACCGACAGTAACATTTTTATCCTGTAACCGCCTAGTGTACCTCCAGCCACAGAATCCAAAGTTCTTTGCTGTCAGGTGAATGCCTATTTGCTAATTTTTGGGGCCTGTACTGGCCGAAAGTTACATATTTATCCTGTGAATGCCTAATGTACCTCCCCAGCCACAGAATCCAAAGTTCTTTGCTGTCAGGTGAATGCCTATTGGCAAATTTTTCGGGTCTGTACTGGCCAAACGTTACTTTTTTATCCTGTGACCGCCTAATATACCTCCAGCCACAGAATCCAAAGTCCTTTGCTTTTTGGTGAATGCTTATTGGCTAATTATTGGGGCCTGTACTGGCCGACAGTATCAATTTTATCCTGTAACCGCCTAATGTACCTCCAGCCACAGAATCCAAAGTTCTTTGCTGTCAGGGGAATGCCTATTTTAAAATTTTTGGGGCCTGTACTTGCCGACAGTTAAATTTTTTATCTCTAGCCACATAATCACACCCTTGTCTCACTCCTCTGCCTCTCATTATGGTGGCGTATGAACCGCATTTACCATAAGGACTTTCTAATGTCACAGAGTCATGCAACTGGAACCTTCACCTGTACTGTGCCCCTCACCCCGTACAGTGCCCCCTTATACCCTGCATTGTGCACTCTTACCACATCCTGTGCAGTGCCTCTAGTCATTCCCTGTACTGTGCTCTCTTATACTCTTTTATCCAGTCACGGTATGGCGGTGTTATCCGGTCACTTTGCAGAGGTGTTATCCGGTCAATGTATGGCAGTGGTATCCAATATCTGGATGGCCATAACTGTATCCCTTTCCCTGCCCACACCATCCTTTTTTAGACCTGGCATGAGCGGGAAAAATATGTAGATTGCGGTGCTAAGGACCTTTGCGCCACAATCTGTGTCAGAAATACGCATAGCATAGATGTATTTCTATATAATAAAATATCACCTAATTGTATTATCATTCTGGGGTAGGGCTAATATATTTATATTATATAGACTGTAGTGTATTATACTGGGCCCTGTATTTCTCAGTAGAAAATGATCCTTGGGAAATACAGTCCTCATCCCTGACCACTAGTACCAGTTAGCGCTCTGTCACCATACATTTCCATGGTACAACAAAAATTTGCGTTAACATATGCATTTTTTTAATAGACTCTGCAGGATACAAAAATGTGGAGTGCTGCACATTTGTATACATTAAACCGATAGGAAATAAATAAAAAAAAAGGCTCCAGCAGGGCACATTTTTGAGAGTTTCCCTTTAAGACACATAAATATGGCCCCTGATTAAAATACATATTTTTTGTGGGAATTTTTGCCAATGATCCCCCTCTGGTATATCACTGTCCATGTTGTGGGACTATTTGTGTACTTCTAGTAAGTGTTTGCTGGCTGCAAATATGAGCTGAAGGTTTTTCAGGTTCACCTGCCATTAAAGTGAATGGGGCCCGCTGCAAAATTGCAGTTCGCGAACATTTGATTCCGTTCGCGAACCGTCCTAGCCGATGTTCGTCGATCATTACACCAGAGCCTTATTTTATAATATGAAGTGTTTTAAGCACATCAAGACTGGTTTATGAAATGTCACTCTTTAAAAAATTCCTGCCTACAGTGTCTCTTGCTGTGTTTATCTACTATTTTTCTGCTTGTTTTCTCTTTTTTTTTTTATTAACTTAAGTAATATATTATACTGTAGCTACAAACTAATGGACTAGAGAAACCAGAACAATGTACTAGAAGAGCCTAAGGGATGTCGGGAAGTTTAGATCAGCACCCATGCAGTCTCAGCATAAATAGCAAACACTTTCAGAGTGAGAAGATTAAACAATGCACAATACTTTTAAGATAACAGGTAAGGATTTTATAAGAAATAATAATAATAGTATAAATAATGGAAGTGGGGCACACTCTAAAAGTATAGGGATCTTTATTAACACTATTGGTAGCAATACAATAAAATGACAGCAAGTATATTAAATGGAAAGTTGCAGAAAAAAGTTAAAATTACAGCAGGTAAAATGTTGACAATAAGATAAATCCTAAATTATAAATGACTAGAGTTGAGCGAACACCTGGATGTTCGGGTTCGAGAAGTTCGGCCGAACTTCCCGGAAATGTTCGGGTTCGGGATCCGAACCCGATCTGAACTTCGTCCCGAACCCGAACCCCATTGAAGTCAACGGGGACCCGAACTTTTCGGCAAAAAACGGCTGTAAAACAGCCCAGGAAAGGGCTAGAGGGCTGCAAAAGGCAGCAACATGTAGATAAATCCCCTGCAAACAAATGTGGATAGGGAAATTAATTAAAATAAAAATTAAATAAATAAAAATTAACCAAAATCAATTGGAGAGAGGTCCCATAGCAGAGAATCTGGCTTCCCGTCACCCACCACTGGAACAGTCCATTCTCAGATATTTAGGCCCCGGCACCCAGGCAGAGGAGAGAGGTCCCGTAACAGACAATCTGGCTTCATGTCAGCAGAGAATCAGTCTTCATGTCATAGCAGAGAATCAGGCTTCACGTCACCCACCACTGCAACAGTCCATTTTCATAAATTTAGGCCCAGCACCCAGGCAGAGGAGAGAGGTCCCGTAACAGACAATCTGGCTTCATGTCAGCAGAGAATTAGTCTGCATGTCATAGCAGAGAATGAGGCTTCACATCAGCCACCACTGCAACAGTCCATTGGCATATATTTAGGCCCAGCACACAGGCAGAGGAGAGAGGTCCCGTAACAGACAATCTGGCTTCACGTCAGCAGAGAATTAGTCTGCATGTCATAGCAGAGAATGAGGCTTCACGTCAGCCACCACTGCAACAGTCCATTGGCATATATTTAGGCCCAGCACCCAGGCAGAGGAGAGAGGTCCCGTAACAAACAATCTGGCTTCATGTCAGCAGAGAATTAGTCTGCATGTCATAGCAGAGAATGAGGCTTCACATCAGCCACCAGTGCAACAGTCCATTGACATATATTTAGGCCCAGCACACAGGCAGAGGAGAGAGGTCCCGTAACAGACAATCTGGCTTCACGTCAGCAGAGAATTAGTCTGCATGTCGTAGCAGAGAATGAGGCTTCACGTCAGCCACCACTGCAACAGTCCATTGGCATATATTTAGGCCCAGCACACAGGCAGAGGAGAGAGGTCCCGTAACAGACAATCTGGCTTCACGTCAGCAGAGAATTATTCTGCATGTCATAGCAGAGAATGAGGCTTCACGTCAGCCACCACTGCAACAGTCCATTGGCATATATTTAGGCCCAGCACACAGGCAGAGGAGAGAGGTCCCGTAACAGACAATCTGGCTTCACGTCAGCAGAGAATTAGTCTGCATGTCATAGCAGAGAATGAGGCTTCACGTCAGCCACCACTGCAACAGTCCATTGGCATATATTTAGGCCCAGCACACAGGCAGAGGAGAGAGGTCCCGTAACAGAGGATCTGGCTTCATGTCAGCAGAGAATCAGTCTGCATGTCATAGCAGAAAATCAGGCTTCACGTCAGCCACCACTGCAACAGTCCATTGTCAGATATTTAGGCCCAGCACCCAGGCAGAGGAGAGAGGTCCGTAACAGAGAATCTGTCTTCATGTCAGCAGAGAATTAGTCTGCATGTCATAGCAGAGAATCAGGCTTCACGTCACCCAACATTGGAACAGTCCATTGGCATATATTTAGGCCCTGGCACCCAGACAGAGGAGAGGTTCATTCAACTTTGGGTAGCCTCGCAATATAATGGTAAAATGAAAATAAAAATAGGATTGAATGAGGAAGTGCCCTGGAGTCCAATAATATATGGTTAAGGGGAGGTAGTTAATGTCTAATCTGGACAAGGGACGGACAGGTCCTGTGGGATCCATGCCTGGTTCATTTTTATGAACGTCAGCTTGTCCACATTGGCTGTAGACAGGCGGCTGCGTTTGTCTGTAATGACGCCCCCTGCCGTGCTGAATACACGTTCAGACAAAACGCTGGCCGCCGGGCAGGCCAGCACCTCCAAGGCATAAAAGGCTAGCTCTGGCCACGTGGACAATTTAGAGACCCAGAAGTTGAATGGAACCGAACCATCAGTCAGTACGTGGAGGGGTGTGCACACGTACTGTTCCACCATGTTAGTGAAATGTTGCCTCCTGCTAACACGTTGCGTATCAGGTGGTGGTGCAGTTAGCTGTGGCGTGTTGACAAAAGTTTTCCACATCTCTGCCATGCTAACCCTGCCCTCAGAGGAGCTGGCCGTGACACAGCTGCCTTGGCGACCTCTTGCTCCTCCTCTGCCTTGGCCTTGGGCTTCCACTTGTTCCCCTGTGACATTTGGGAATGCTCTCTGTAGCGCGTCTACCAACGTGCGCTTGTACTCGCGCATCTTCATATCACGCTCCAGTGCAGGAAGTAAGGTGGGCACATTGTCTTTGTAGCGTGGATCCAGCAGGGTGGCAACCCAGTAGTCCGCACAGGTTAAAATGTGGGCAACTCTGCTGTCGTTGCGCAGGCACTGCAGCATGTAGTCGCTCATGTGTGCCAGGCTGCCCAGGGGTAAGGACAAACTGTCCTCTGTGGGAGGCGTATCGTCATTGTCCTGCCTTTCCCCCCAGCCACGCACCAGTGATGGACCCGAGCTGTGTTGGGTGCCACCCCGCTGTGACCATGCTTCATCCTCATCCTCCTCCACCTCCTCCTCATCCTCGTCCTCCTCGTCCTCCAGTAGTGGGCCCTGTCTGGCCACATTTGTACCTGGCCTCTGCTGTTGCCAAAAACCTCCCTCTGAGTCACTTCGAAGAGACTGGCCTGAAAGTGCTAAAAATGACCCCTCTTCCTCCTCCTCCTCCTCCTCCTCCTGGGCCACCTCCTCTTCCATCATCGCCCTAAGTGTTTTCTCAAGGAGACATAGAAGTGGTATTGTAACGCTGATAACGGCGTCATCGCCACATGCCATGTTGGTGGAGTACTCGAAACAGCGCAACAGGGCACACAGGTCTCGCATGGAGGCCCAGTCATTGGTGGTAAAGTGGTGCTGTTCTGTAGTGCGACTGACCCGTGCGTGCTGCAGCTGAAACTCCACTATGTCCTGCTGCTGCTCGCACAGTCTGTCCAGCATGTGCAAGGTGGAGTTCCACCTGGTGGGCACGTCGTATATGAGGCGGTGAGCGGGAAGGCCGAAGTTACGCTGTAGCGCAGACAGGCGAGCAGCAGCAGGATGTGAACGCCGGAAGCGCGAACAGACGGCCCGCACTTTATGCAGCAGCTCTGACATGTCGGGGTAGTTGTGAATGAACTTCTGCACCACCAAATTCAGCACATGCGCCAAGCAAGGGATGTGCGTCAAATTGGCTAGTCCCAGAGCTGCAACGAGATTTCGCCCATTATCACACACCACCAGGCCGGGCTTGAGGCTCACCGGCAGCAACCACTCGTCGGTCTGTTGTTCTATACCCCGCCACAACTCCTGTGCGGTGTGGGGCCTGTCCCCCAAACATATGAGTTTCAGAATGGCCTGCTGACGTTTACCCCGGGCTGTGCTGAAGTTGGTGGTGAAGGTGTGTGGCTGACTGGATGAGCAGGTGGAAGAAGAGGAGGAGGAAGCCGAGAAGGAGGAGGTGGCAACAGGAGGCAAAGAATGTTGCCCTGCGATCCTTGGCGGCGGAAGGACGTGCGCTAAACAGCTCTCCGCCTGGGGCCCAGCTGCCACTACATTTACCCAGTGTGCAGTTAGGGAGATATAGCGTCCCTGGCCGTGCTTACTGGTCCACGTATCTGTGGTTAGGTGGACCTTGCTACAGATGGCGTTGCGCAGTGCACACTTGATTTTATCGGATACTTGGTTGTGCAGGGAAGGCGCGGCTCTCTTGGAGAAGTAGTGGCGGCTGGGAACAACATACTCTGGGACAGCAAGCGACATGAGCTGTTTGAATCTGTCTGTGTCCACCAGCCTAAATGACAGCATTTCATAGGCCAGTAGTTTAGAAATGCTGGCATTCAGGGCCAGGGATCGAGGGTGGCTAGGTGGGAATTTACACTTTCTCTCAAATGTTTGTGAGATGGAGAGCTGAACGCTGCCGTGTGACATGGTTGAGACGCTTGGTGACGGAGGTGGTGGTGGTGTTGGTGGTACATCCCCTGTTTGCTGGGCGGCAGGTGCCAACGTTCCTCCAGAGGCAGAGGAAGAGGCCGAGGCGGCAGCAGCAGAAGAGGTAGCAGGGGGAGCCTGAGTGACTTCCTTGGTTTTAAGGTGTTTACTCCACTGCAGTTCATGCTTTGCATGCAGGTGCCTGGTCATGCAGGTTGTGCTCAGGTTCAGAACGTTAATGCCTCGCTTCAGCTCTGATGGCACAGCGTGCAAACCACTCGGGTCTTGTCGTCAGCACATTGTTTAAATAAGTGCCATGCCAGGGAACTCCTTGAAGCTGCCTTTGGGGTGCTCGGTCCCAGATGGCGGCGGTCAGTAGCAGGCGGAGTCTCTTGGCAGCGGGTGTTCTGCTTTTGCCCACTGCTCCCTCTTTTGCTACGCTGTTGGCTCGGTCTCACCACTGCCTCTTCCTCCGAACTGTGAAAGTCAGTGGCACGACCTTCATTCCATGTGGGGTCTAGGACCTCATCGTCCCCTGCATCGTCTTCCACCCAGTCTTGATCCCTGACCTCCTGTTCAGTCTGCACACTGCAGAAAGACGCAGCAGTTGGCACCTGTGTTTCGTCATCATCAGAGACATGCTGAGGTGGTATTCCCATGTCCTCATCATCAGGAAACATAAGTGGTTGTGCTTCAGTGCATTCTTTGTCTTTCACCGCTGGGGAAGGGCTAGGTGGATGCCCTTGGGAAACCCTGCCAGCGGAGTCTTCAAACAGCATAAGAGACTGCTGCATAACTTGAGGCTGAGACAGTTTCCCTGGTATGCATGGGGGTGATGTGACAGACTGATGGGGTTGGTTTTCAGGCGCCATCTGTGCGCTTTCTGCAGAAGACTGGGTGGGAGATAATGTGAACGTGCTGGATCCACTGTCGGCCACCCAATTGACTAATGCCTGTACCTGCTCAGGCCTTACCATCCTTAGAACGGCATTGGGCCCCACCATATATCGCTGTAAATTCTGGCGGCTACTGGGACCTGAGGTAGTTGGTACACTAGGACGTGTGGATGTGGCAGAACGGCCACGTCCTCTCCCAGCACCAGAGGGTCCACTAACACCACCACGACCATGTCCACGTCCGCGTCCCTTACTAGATGTTTTCCTCATTGTTATGGTTCACCACAACAACAAAAATATTATTTGGCCCAATGTATTGTATTCAAATTCAGCGGGATATAAATGTGAGGCCTAGTATTTAGGCGCTGGGTGACCGGTATGGATTTAGTGACAGAATTAGACTTGGAAATGCACAGTAGCGTGTGTGAAGTTATTCTGAATGACCCTATGTGCACCTTGAATATTATATACCCTTTTAGGGATAGATTTCAAATAGCTCTGATATAGCAGAAACCACTAAATTATGAAATTGCTAAATTTGGAATTGTATTTCAACCCAGAACAAAAAATGTGCTTTGACGGACACTAAATAACTTGCCCAGCCACAACAGTACAGCGGTAACGACAGATGTAGCGGGATATAAATTTGAGGCCTAGTATTTAGGCGCTGGGTGACCGGTATGGATTTACTAACAGAATTAGACTTGGAAATGCACAGTAGCGTGTGTGTGAAGTTATTCTGAATGACCCTATGTGCACCTTGAATATTATATACCCTTTTAGGGATAGATTTCAAATAGCTCTGATATAGCAGAAACCACTAAATTATGAAATTGCTAAATTGGGAATTGTATTTCAACCCAGAACAAAAAATGTGCTTTGACGGACACTAAATAACTTGCCCATCCACAACAGGACAGCGGTAACAACAGATGTAGCGGGATATAAATTTGAGGCCTAGTATTTAGGCGCTGGGTGACCGGTATGGATTTACTAACAGAATTAGACTTGGAAATGCACAGTAGCGTGTGTGTGAAGTTATTCTGAATGACCCTATGTGCACCTTGAATATTATATACCCTTTTAGGGATAGATTTCAAATAGCTCTGATATAGCAGAAACCACTAAATTATGAAATTGCTAAATTGGGAATTGTATTTCAACCCAGAACAAAAAATGTGCTTTGACAGACACTAAATAACTTGCCCATCCACAACAGGACAGCGGTAACGACAGATTTGGCGGGATATAAATTTGAGGCCTAGTATTTAGGTGCTGGGTGACCGGTATGGATTTAGTGACAGAATTAGACTTGGAAATGCACAGTAGCGTGTGTGTGAAGTTATTCTGAATGACCCTATGTGCACCTTGAATATTATATACCCTTTTAGGGATAGATTTCAAATAGCTCTGATATAGCAGGAACCTCTAAATTATGAAATTGCTAAATTGGGAATTGTATTTTAACCCAGAACAAAAAATGTGCTTTGACGGACACTAAATAACTTGCCCATCCACAACAGGACAGCGGTAACGACAGATTTGGCGGGATATAAATTTGAGGCCTAGTATTTAGGCGCTGGGTGACCGGTATGGATTTAGTGACAGAATTAGACTTGGAAATGCACAGTAGCGTGTGTGTGAAGTTATTCTGAATGACCCTATGTGCACCTTGAATATTATATACCCTTTTAGGGATAGATTTCAAATAGCTCTGATATAGCAGAAACCACTAAATTATGAAATTGCTAAATTGGGAATTGTATTTCAACCCAGAACAAAAAATGTGCTTTGACAGACACTAAATAACTTGCCCATCCACAACAGGACAGCGGTAACGACAGATTTGGCGGGATATAAATTTGAGGCCTAGTATTTAGGCGCTGGGTGACCGGTATGGATTTAGTGACAGAATTAGACTTGGAAATGCACAGTAGCGTGTGTGTGAAGTTATTCTGAATGACCCTATGTGCACCTTGAATATTATATACCCTTTTAGGGATAGATTTCAAATAGCTCTGATATAGCAGAAACCACTAAATTATGAAATTGCTAAATTGGGAATTGTATTTCAACCCAGAACAAAAAATGTGCTTTGACGGACACTAAATAACTTGCCCAGCCACAACAGTACAGCGGTAACGACAGATGTAGCGGGATATAAATTTGAGGCCTAGTATTTAGGCGCTGGGTGACCGGTATGGATTTAGTGACAGAATTAGACTTGGAAATGCACAGTAGCGTGTGTGTGAAGTTATTCTGAATGACCCTATGTGCACCTTCAATATTATATACCCTTTTAGGGATAGATTTCAAATAGCTCTGATATAGCAGAAACCACTAAATTATGAAATTGCTAAATTGGGAATTGTATTTCAACCCTGAACAAAAAATGTGCTTTGACGGACACTAGATAACTTGCCCAGCCACAACATTACAGCGGTAACGACAGATTTAGCGGGATATAAATTTGAGGCCTAGTATTTAGGCGCTGGGTGACCGGTATGGATTTAGTGACAGAATTAGACTTGGAAATGCACAGTAGCGTGTGTGTGAAGTTATTCTGAATGACCCTATGTGCACCTTGAATATTATATACCCTTTTAGGGATAGATTTCAAATAGCTCTGATATAGCAGAAACCACTAAATTATGAAATTGCTAAATTGGGAATTGTATTTCAACCCAGAACAAAAAATGTGCTTTGACAGACACTAAATAACTTGCCCATCCACAACAGGACAGCGGTAACGACAGATTTGGCGGGATATAAATTTGAGGCCTAGTATTTAGGCGCTGGGTGACCGGTATGGATTTAGTGACAGAATTAGACTTGGAAATGCACAGTAGCGTGTGTGTGAAGTTATTCTGAATGACCCTATGTGCACCTTGAATATTATATACCCTTTTAGGGATAGATTTCAAATAGCTCTGATATAGCAGAAACCACTAAATTATGAAATTGCTAAATTGGGAATTGTATTTCAACCCAGAACAAAAAATGTGCTTTGACGGACACTAAATAACTTGCCCAGCCACAACAGTACAGCGGTAACGACAGATGTAGCGGGATATAAATTTGAGGCCTAGTATTTAGGCGCTGGGTGACCGGTATGGATTTAGTGACAGAATTAGACTTGGAAATGCACAGTAGCGTGTGTGTGAAGTTATTCTGAATGACCCTATGTGCACCTTGAATATTATATACCCTTTTAGGGATAGATTTCAAATAGCTCTGATATAGCAGAAACCACTAAATTATGAAATTGCTAAATTGGGAATTGTATTTCAACCCTGAACAAAAAATGTGCTTTGACGGACACTAGATAACTTGCCCAGCCACAACAGTACAGCGGTAACGACAGATTTAGCGGGATATAAATTTGAGGCCTAGTATTTAGGCGCTGGGTGACCAGTATGGATTTAGTGACAGAATTAGACTGGGATATGGCCAAAAAATAACCACACTATTGCTGGTTAAATGCACTTGGTGTGACAGCTTGACCAACCACACTACTGAGGGTTAAATGCACTTGGTGACGGGCGCAGCTTGCCCCTGATGTAGTATATGGCCAAAAAATGAACAGACTATTGCTGGTTAAATGCACTTGGTGTGACAGCTTCACCCTGATGTAGGCTTTAGCCAAAAAACAACCACACCATTGAGGGTTAAATGCACTTGGTGACAGGCGCAGCTTGCCCCTGATGTAGTTTATGGCCAAAAAATGAACAGACTATTGCTGGTTAAATGCACTTGGTGTGACAGCTTGACCAACCACACTACTGAGGGTTAAATGCACTTGGTGACGGGCGCAGCTTGCCCCTGATGTAGTATATGGCCAAAAAATGAACAGACTATTGCTGGTTAAATGCACTTGGTGTGACAGCTTGACCAACCACACTACTGAGGGTTAAATGCACTTGGTGACGGGTGCAGCTTGCCCCTGATGTAGTATATGGCCAAAAAATTAACAGACTATTGCTGGTTAAATGCACTTGGTGTGACAGCTTCACCCTGATGTAGGCTTTAGCCAAAAAACAACCACACCATTGAGGGTTAAATGAACTTGGTGACAGGCGCAGCTTGCCCCTGATGTAGTATATGGCCAAAAAATGAACAGACTATTGCTGGTTAAATGCACTTGGTGACGGGCGCAGCTTGCCCCTGATTTAGTATATGGCCAAAAAATTAACAGACTATTGCTGGTTAAATGCACTTGGTGACGGGCGCAGCTTGCCCCTGATTTAGTATATGGCCAAAAAATTAACAGACTATTGCTGGTTAAATGCACTTGGTGTGACAGCTTCACCCTGATGTAGGCTTTAGCCAAAAAACAACCACACCATTGAGGGTTAAATGCACTTGGTGACAGGCGCAGCTTGCCCCTGATGTAGTATATGGCCAAAAAATAAACAGACTATTGCTGGTTAAATGCACTTGGTGTGACAGCTTCACCCTGATGTAGGCTTTAGCCAAAAAACAACCACACCATTGAGGGTTAAATGCACTTGGTCGCAGCTTGGATGCACTTGGTCGCAGCACTGCACAAGACACAAAATGGCCGCCGATCACCCCAGAAAAAAGTGACTGACAAACGGTCTGGGCAGCCTAAAAACAGTGAGCATTTGAATTTCAGCAGCTCAATGATGCACAGCTGCAGATCGATCGATTAATCAAGTCCTTTGGAGGAGTTAATCTGCCTAATCTCGCCCTACTGTCGCAGCCGCAACCTCTCCCTACGCTAATCTGAGCAGAGTGACGGGCGGCGCTATGTAACTCCAGCTTAAATAGAGGCTGGGTCACATGGTGCTCTGGCCAATCACAGCCATGCCAATAGTAGGCATGGCTGTGACGGCCTCTTCGGGGATTTACGGAAATTACCCCTTCCTCAGTGGTCCACTGAGGAAGGGGTCATTTCCGTAAATCCCCAAACCGCGTCTGGTATTAATCCCCCTATGTAGAGAGACCTTGTAAAACCGAGGAAGTCTGGACAACCGCTATCTTAACCAGTGAACTGCTGAAGTGAACTACTGCTATCACGCTGGTGACGAAAGGCACCTACACCGCGTGCAACAAACAAACTTCACTGGCGCCAAAAAATTCCAATCTGGGCATCAGCTCTTGAGACCGGAGTCAAGACAGGTATGCCGAGTCCAGAGCCTACTATCCAGCATCAAAAGACCCTCGGGTAAGCCTCTACACATTTCCAACAAGCGATCGCTTTTTACATCAAATACAGCGGGACGCCGCTGTGCGCATGAACAGCCTGACTATTGTATGACTAAAACTTTCAGGCTGCATACGCTCCTGATCACTGCCAATATTGGCGAGCAAGGATTTTCTGCAGGAGAGGATTATTTATAACATCACATTAATCCTATATGGGACTCTATACCAAGCAAAACCAGTGATTTTACATCTTTTGATCGGTTATCCGAATCCAAAGCTCACATTGGGATCCATGCACACACTGAATATATTGTTATATTTAATGTATTTTTACACACTTTGTTTTTATGGTCATTTATAATTTAGGATTTATCTTATTGTCAACATTTTACCTGCTGTAATTTTAACTTTTTTCTGCAACTTTCCATTTAATATACTTGCTGTCATTTTATTGTATTGCTACCAATAGTATTAATAAAGATCCCTATACTTTTAGAGTGTGCCCCACTTCCATTATTTATACTGTTTATCACTTTCAGACTGGGTGTTGTCTGTTAAGTGGGTGCACCTCTGTGTGGTTCTCCACCCCATTTTAGTGCGACATTTCCTGCTTTGTTAAATAATAATAATAATTTGTAATGGACGAACATCGGCCGGCACGGTTTGCAAAAGTGATCAAATGTTTGCGAACCGCAAGTTTGCAGCAGGCCCCATTCACTTTAATGGCAGGCAAACCTGAAAAACCTTCAGCTCATATTTGCAGCCACCAAATACTTTGTAGAAGTGTACAAATAGTCCTACAACATGGACAGTGATCAATTACAAAAAATCCCCCCAAAATGGTATCTTAATCAGTGGACATTTTTATGCGTCTTAAAGGGAAATTCTCTGAAACTGGCCCTGTTGGAGCCTAGAAATTATTTTTTTTAGGCCACAGGAGTATGGGCCTTAAAAATTAGGCATTCAGCTGACATAAAAGAAATTCTGGTTATGTGGCTCGAGGTACATTATGCTGTCAATGAATACAAATTTTACTGTAGGCCACTGGACTACAGGCCCCAAACATTAGGCATTCACATGACAAAAAAGATCAAGTGATTATGTGGCCAGAGGTTCTGTATATTACACGGTCAATGGATATCAATTTACATATGTTTAAAAGAACTAAAAATATAAAATTGGACTAAAAACCTGGCTAATGAAATCCGACCCTCTTGAAAAAAAAATTAAGATAATTGTTGAAATTCTATAACACGTGGTCGTCACTGGCACTGAATTCCTCCGAGGTTGCAACAATTATTCATTCAGCGTACATAAAAGAACAAGTAAGTATGTGGCTGGAGGTATATTACACTGTCATTGGATATCAATTTTCCAGCAGGCCAGTGTACTACAGGCCCCCAAAAATTAGGCATTCAGCGTACATAAAAGAACAAGTAAGTAAGTGGCTGAAGGTAGATTACACGGTCCTTGGATATCAATTTTCCAGCAGGACAGTGTACTACAGGCCCCAAACATTATGCATTCAGCGTACATAAAGGAACAAGTAAGTGGCTGAAGTTAGATTACACGGTCATTGGATATAAATGTTCCTGCAGGCCAGTGTACTACAGGCCCCAAAAATTATGCATTTATTATACATAAAGAACAAGTAAGTATGTGGCTGGAGATCTATTAGATGGTCAATGGATATCAATTTTACTGAAGGCCAGTACAAATACAGGTCAAATACATATGTTTAAAAGAACTAAAAATATAAAATTGGATTAAAAAAAAGACTAACAAAATCCCCCCTTTTGAAAAAGAAAAACGAATGATAATAGTATAAACATGTGGTCGTCACAGTTGTTAACTTCCTCCGAGACCCAAAACATTAGGCATTCAACGGACAGAAAAGGCCTTTTATGCAGCTGTATTTACCTAAGACAGGGACCAATATTTGTTCTGGGTAGTGGCGGATATTTGTGGGCTGGCGTAAGGAAATTCAATAAAATGTGGTTGTCACAGGTGTTGAATTCCTCAGAGATCCATGCCTTATTCATTTTTAGAAACGTGAGGTAGTCCACACTGTCGTGAGCTAGGCGAGCACGCTTATCGGTCATGATCCCCCCTGCTGCGCTGAATGTCCTTTCGGACAGGACACTGGATAAAAGGCAAGCCAACAGTTCCATGGCAAATTGTGCCAGCTCTGGCCACAGGTCTAGCCTGCATACCCAGTAGTCCGGGGGTTCCTCACTTCTCAGAGGGCCACATCGGCCGTTAACCCGATGTAGTCAGACACCTGTCGATCTAGGCATTCCCTGAGGCTGGATCCGGAGGGAGGCTGTCGAAGGGTTGGCTGCAAGAATGATCTCATATCCGAAGTGACCAACACATCTTCAAACTGCCCTCTTATAGCATGTGCTGTTGAATTGGTACAAGCAACTTTTTCTCTGTGAGTGGAAATTCCTCTGCCAGCGCCCGCAAAAGCAAAATTCTGCATTTCTAAAAGCAAGGCCTAGAAGTGCTGCATTCTGACAGCCTTCTGTGATGGTGGTAACATGTCCGCCATTTTGTGTTTTTACCAGGGGTATAAGTACGTTGTTACCCAGTACTGGTCCTTGCCCTTTATGTTTTATGTACAGGGGGCCCTCTTTGAAAACTGGAGCATGAAGACCCCCTTTGCACTAAACTGGAAGCGGTGGATTGGCCTGGCTCCTGCTCATTGCCCAGGAAAATGTCGTCCTCGGTCTCCTCCCCCAGCCACGGACAACACTAGGGATCCCAGAAACTTTTAAAGCATGCTCTCCTTGCTCCTCCTCCACACCGGAACCGTCCTGCTCTGACTCCTCTTCAGACTCCCATTGACTTGTCTCAGACGGAGTAGCCCCCCTTGGAAATTCTTCCAGCATTGCGACTTCCTCATCTTTCTGCTCCTAGACGACTTGATCACTGACACGACGCAATGCACACTCCAGAAAGAAGGCGTAAGGTACGATGTCACTGATGGCGCCCTGGCTGCAACTGACCAGTTTGGTGATCTCATCAAATGGCCGCAGAAGTCTGCATGCGTCACGCATGAGCAGCCACTGGTGCAATGAAAAAAATCCAAGCTCCCCAGGACCTGTTCTGCCGCAGAGTTAGTACAGGTAGTCGTTAACTGCACATTTCTGCAGCCTATCAAGCATATACAAGGTAGCGTTCCAGAGCGTCAGGCAGTCACAAATCAGACATCTGACGGGCAGGTGGTGTCGCTGCTGAACATCAGCAAGGCGAGCCATGACTGTGTAAGATCTTCTAAAATGGCCAGAGATTTTCCTGGCCTGCCGCAATACGTCCATGAGCCCGAGGTATTTGGCAACGAATCGCTGAATGACTAAGTTCAGGACATGTGCCATGCACGGCACGTGTGTCATTTTGCCCTGTTTCAGCGTGCTCAGCAGATTGGCATCGTTGTTGCACACCACTTTACTAACTGTCAAATATAGCGGGGTTAGCCACTGATCAGTCTGTGTCCGCAAAGCTGAAAGGCGTGCAGGACCAATTTGGCTCTTTGCTTCCAGGCACAACAGCTGCAGCACAGCCTGGCAACGTCTCACCTGGCATGTCAAATAGGTTCTGTGGAGCTTGGGGGAAACAGCGAAAGAGGCGGTAGCAGTGGAAAAGGAGGAGTCAGCCGAGGATGAGACCGAGGATGGAGTAGGAGGAGGAGAATAAGAGGCAGGACTGCATGCAATCCGTGGCGGTAACACCAAATCCACACGGGTGCCAGGGGTTGCATGCATGGCGGCCGTCACAAGGTTCACCCAGTGGGCAGTAAAAGTTATGTACCTTCCCTGCCCGTGTTTGCTAGTCCACGTGTCTGTGGTCAGATGTATCTTGGCACTGACACTATGTGCCACAGATACATTCACTTGCCGCTGAACATGGCTATACAGCTCCTGGATGCCCTTCTGGATGAAATATGTCCTTCCGGGGACCTTCCATTGCGGTGTGCCAATAGTCACAAATTTTCTAAAGGCCTCTGAGTCCACCAGTTTATATGGCAGTAGTTGGCGGGCTAGCAGTTCCAACAAGCCGGTGTCATATTTTTTCGCTCAAACCTTTTGGGCCACGGATGCCTGCCTTTTGCCAGATGAACGCAATGACGGCACGGTGTAAAGTGGAGTGGAGGACCACTGGGAGAGAGGAGAAGGGGAAGAGGCAGGATGTGGAGCACCAGGAGTGTATCAATGTGGGTTCTGACAATGTTGCTCCCACTGGGCTAGGTGATGGGAGGCCAGGTGCCTTCTTAAAGCTGTTATCCCTAGGTGAGTGTTGGGCTTACCGCGACTTATGCGTTGACAGCACACGCTGCAGATGGCAACACTATTGTCAGCAGCGGGCATGTTAAAAAAAGGAGGCCATGTGCAGGCGTCCTTGAAGCGCCTGATGTGATCATGCATGGTAGATGTCTCGTTCCAGATACATTAGCTGTCTCTATAGTAAACTTTCCTATATGATTGCTAGAATTAGCGAAGTTGACGAATAGGTAGCTAAAACGAAGATGCAGAATACTTTGTTATCTTCATTTTGTGGAATATAACGAATATATTCGTCATATTCGCTAATTCTACCAAGACAACCATAGTAAACCAGGACCAAGTTGAAATCGCAATGCGATTAATATAACTCGAAGTAATCACATGGCGATTTCAACTTAGCACTGCTATATTCCATATTAGGCTAGAATTAACGAATATGCAATATAGCAGTGTTAAGTTGAAATCGCAATTTGATTATTATAACTTGAAATAATCGAATTGCGATTTCAACGTAATTCTCAAATCCGACAGTACATTCTAGTATATGGAGACGTTCCCACCATGAGCATGGAATATAGCATTACTAAGTTGAAATCGCCATGCGATTACTTCGAGTTATATTAATCGCATTGCGATTTCAACTTGGACCTGGTTTACTATGGTTGGCTTGGTAGAATTAGCGAATATGACGAATATATTCGTTATATTCCATCAAACGAATATAACAAAGTATTCTGCATCTTCGTTTTAGCTACCTATTCGTCAACTTCGCTAATTCTAGCAATCATATAGTAAAGTTTACTATAGAGACAGCTAAGTTTAATTGACTATGCGATTATATTACTTAGCTTTTTTTTTAAATAAATAGAATAATTATAATACCTGATAATTATTATAATTATTCTATTTATAAAAAAAAAAGCAAAGTAATATAATTGCATAGCGAATTAAACTTGGCTGTCTCTATAGTCAACTTTCCTATATGATTGCTAGAATTAGCGAAGTTGATGAATAGGTAGCTAAAATGAAGATGCAGAAATACATTCGTTATCTTCGTTTTGTGGAATATGACGAATACTTCGTTATATTAGTTTTGTGGAATATAACGAATATATTCGTCATATTCGCTAATTCTACCAAGCCAACCATAGTAAACCAGGTCCAAGTTGAAATCACAATTCGATTATTATAACTTGAATTAATCGAATTGCGATTTCAGCTTAGCACTGCTATATTCCATATTAGGCTGGAATTAACGAATATGGAATATAGCAGTACTAAGTTGAAACCGAAACTCGATTATTATAACTTGAATTAATTGCATTGCTATTTCAATAGGAGAGTAGCCTTTAAGTAAAAATTATTTAAATCGCATATTAATCGCGATAACTAGAATAATGACGAATTTTCGATTTCTAATATATAACGAATATTCTATTGAATATTCGCGAAGTTCGTCGAAATCGAATATGGCACCTGCCGCTCATCACTACTCAGTAAGACACACCAATCGATAGCTTACCTATACCAGTCCTTAAAAGGACTTTTGTGGCCCTATTAGCTAGAGATTTCTGTCCCTAACAGTCTGTCCCTGTCCACACAGCAACCTCTCCCTACACTGGCAACAGACTGAATGTAAAATGGCGGTCAGATCAGGTTTATTTATAAGGTAGGTGGTATGTCGATGTGCTGGAACGTCTTAATTTGCTGTCCTGTACCACCTGATGGATGTGTAATGGGTCAAAGTTCTTCACAATGTAAAAGAATATGGCGCCGGCGGACATCGCCACATGTTCGCCCGTTCAGTGAACCGCAAAAGAGCAAAGTTCACAGCGAAACCACTGCTGGGCGAACCGCAAAGCCATCTTTAATAATAATGATAATCTTTATTTACTGTAGCACCACCATATTCCACAGCTCTTTACAATTCAGAGGGTTCATGTACAAATCAAAAGACATCACAAAATTAGAGGGCAATAACTAAAATACAAGGGGTGAGAGCTCTGCTCACAAAAGCTTACAATCTATGTGGACATGTGGGTGATACAAAAGGTAAAGTTGATTGTTTTATAAAGCGATCCAGCAACCTATGTTCTAAATAGAGTTGTGCAGGCTAAGCTGAATGATCCAGTGATAAGCCTGTTTGTATTTTTAAGGCAAGTTTGAAGCTAAGGAAGTTGGGAATTAACCTGATTATCCTGGGAAGTACTATCCAGAGAGCATGTGAAGTTTGAGAAAAGTATTGAAGATGGAAGTGAGAGGTTCGAATTATGGAGGATGTTAGTCTTAGATCACTGGCAGAATGGAGAGCACGAGTAGGGTGGTAGACAGAGATGAGGGAGGATATATCTGGAGGTACAGCACTGAGGAGAGCTTTGTGAGTGAGAAGTTTGAACTGTATTTTGTGATTGATTGGTATCCTGTGAAGTACCTGGCATAGGCTCAATGCATCAGTGTAGCAGGTAGACATGTAGATGAGCCTGGCTGCTGCATTTAGAACAGACTGTTCTTACAACAAAGACTATGTTGGCCTTGAGGACGCAACCCCATTTTTCAAATCTTATGTGCTTTTACTTAGCTAATGAATTCTGAGACTGTTTTTCAGGGCACATTGTATTTTATGTTAGTGGTAAATTTTCGACAAAAAAATTTAATTATATGAAAATGTAACAAAATTTGCATTTTCCAAAAATGAATTTCTCTGCTTTTAAGGCAAATAGCTATATCTCACAAAATATTTAATCATAAATGTGTACACTTTATGTCAGTATAATTGTTCAGTTGTATTATTTATTTATTTTTGGAAATGCTTGTAAATTTCGTAGCAGTTTTACAAATTTTCTAATTCCTATTTTTTAATAATCAATTTAATGGAAATTTGTCACCAAAATTTTTTCTACAAGTTAAAATCAGATAGTAACACATATCTTTTTTTTTAATCAGTTTTTATTTTCTGATTGTAGATTTTTATTTTATTTTATTTCCTGAATATGATTATGGGGGCTGATGTCTAACCTGAGCTGTTCTTAACAGAATTTTCAAAGCATAGAAAAAATTGCGATATGGCAGCCCCATTGGTCATAGACATAATTGACAGGAGGGGAACTCACTGACTTATATTAAATAGTTTTCTAGGCATGCTCTTTGACCTGTGCAGAGGTCATTGTACCAGGGAAGAATAGATAAGATTTGACAATTACCTATTGTGAGTGGTGAATCTTGTCTTATCTATACACAGAGATGATTTTATTACAATATATGCAGGATTATAATGAGTTAACTACAGTAAAGTAATCTGTACAAACCAAGAAGTGGCACTAATTATTACACATAGTGGCCAGTGCGAAAACTGCAGGATTTTTGGTTTTAGTTTAAATATAAAAAGTGATATGGAAAATTAAAAATAACCATGAAAAAATATTTAAAAATTATGTTAAACATAAAAAAGTGATTTAAGCAGCAGGTCGTTTTCTGATGACGCATTCCCTTTAATTTGGTAGTGGCTTTGGGAGACCTACAGTATATTAGAGCCCCCCATAAATTACCCAACTTTAAAAACTGCAGCCATCAAAGTATTCAAAATGTTATTTAAAAAGTTTGTTAGTCCTTCAGGTATTCCACGCAAAATCAAAATGACGTTTAAAAACTTCTGGGGTCATTTATCAAACTGGTATAAAGAAGAACTGGCTTAGTTGCCCATAGGAGCCAATCAGATTACACCTTTCATTTTTGACAGCAACTTTGGAAAATGAAAGGAGGAATCTGGTTGCAACTAAGTGTCACGACCATGTTTATGGCCGTGACTCCTTGGGAGCCGCATTCAGTTGCCCGCGGTTTGGGTTGTTGTGTCAACCGCAGCTGGAGGCATAATGTTGTTCACCTCAAGTGCGGTTGCCGCGGACAACAGGAGTGTGTGCGGTTGCCTTGGAGTTGTGTGCGTGTATGTATGCACTTTTGTATGTCTGTGTGCACTCTGTTTTATGTGTGGTGTGCACTGACATCTTCCCTTCACTGTGGTTGCCCGTGGCAATGTTTGGTTGTATTGTGTACATGTGGTGGCAGTGTCCCGGCCTTCGGGCTGACTCCCAGGACATGGTTGCCACCCATGTCGTTGCCTGCGGCAACAGCCGCAGTGTGTTCTTGAGTTGGACACTTTCCCTTTAAGTTTGTGTTTCCCTTCCCTGGTGCTGGAAGGGTTAGCTCCCTTCCCAGTGTGTGTGTGAGTCACTGGGTGTGTCTGACTGTTGGGTGTGGCTTCTTGGCCTATAAAGCCTCAGTGTTTAGCACATGTCTGAGGGTTGCTTCAGCCAAGCTTAGCTGGAGCAGCCTCCTGTGTTTTCCACCTGCCAGTGTTGGGGCCACCCTTGTGGTCATAAAGATTATGTCACATTAAGTTTATGTCAAGTTTATGTGTGATGTCTATGTGATGTTCAGTTGGGATTTTCCTTTGTTGTTTGGTGCAGCTTATGGATCTGGATTCCTGTGTGCATAGGGATCCAGTCAGCAAGGCTGTGGCAGGTAGGTGGAACTACTTAGTTCGCCTGCCATATCCGTAAGACTGTTAGTGTTCCCCTTTTCCCTGCAGCTTGGCCAGTGAGACCCCTGTTCCTCCGTGTCCAGAAGGGACCCGGTCGGAGGGTGAGTTAGGGATCCGAGGTTCCTGAGCATGGGTCCTCCTAGCTTAAAGATCGGCCCATGCAGCTAGGAGTTAGGGTCAGGTTAGGGACGCTTTAGGAGGTGACCTGCTCCCTAATCCTGTGGTCCTGGCCGAGCAGCCTAACATCTTCTGGCATCGCACGGCTGAGGGTTTTCCCCATCCTCAGCTGTGACACTAAGCCAGTTCTAATTTACACCAGTTTGATAAATGACCCTATAAAATTTTTGAAGATTTTCAACTTTAATGTATTCTTTTAGAACACGGCAGGTAATAAAACAGAAATAATATCTCATATGTATTACCTGGACTGACGTTTTTAAAATATAATCATATATGTCTCTAAAGTGCTACTTCACTCAAATACCGACCTCAGAATTGAAGGAGCACTTTGTAGATTTTGGGGTCTCTGTTTTTTTTTTTTTTTTTCCAGGCAACATTTCTGTTTTGAGGTGCTACATTTTGGAAACTGTACCTCTCAAGGAATTAACATAGGGAAGCAGTGAACATTTTGACCTCATTGGTGTTTCAAAGAATTTATGTGCCGTCCCATGTCTCATGCTTTTTCATACTCCAAAGCTTTAAAAAATTGTCTCTTATCGGGGGCAGATGATATATAAACACACATAGTGTGAGATTTAAAAAAAAAAGCGTGTTTGGGGAATGTGATGGTAGCATTAGTGGCATAATGCAGGCCTCAGCATCAGCCATACAGAACGTGATGGTTGGAAAGTGGCATAGGTGGCATGATGAAGGAGCATGCAGCAGTACCCATACACAATGTGATGGTAGGTAGGCAGACAGACAGCAAAAGTGACAAGATGGGGCACCGCCAGCAATGAGTGGTTTATTGAACCTGCCTGGACTGTGAGAACAATTCTATATTAATACATTAATCACTTACATATGTAAAAATATGAAATGTACCCTCTCCCAAAAAAAGTAAAACCCCCCCAGCAAAAACAATAAATAAATAAATTTCAACCATGTGGAAAAGTGAGTACACAGAAACTGCATTGCCTTGACTGTGAGAAAATGTTGGTATTAATGCAGTAATCGCATCGATTTATGCTGCACCTTAAAGAAATGTAACCACCCCCAGCCCCAAAAATGTATATATTTTTTTAATCTATTTATCAATAGAGATGGCCTTGTGGATCGCCCGGCGGTCGTTTTGCGTCGAATTTCCGCTGGCGCCATATTCTTTTGCATTGTGCCGAACTTTGACCTATGACACACAGATCAGGTGGGACAGGACAGCCAATTGAGACGTTTCAGCACATGGACACACCCCCAACCCTATAACAGAACCCGATCTGGCAGCCATTTTACATTCTGTGTTTTGCCATTGTAGGGAGAGGTTGCTTTGTGGAGCAAGGACAGACTGTTAGGGCCACCAAACACTAGCTACTAGGATCACAAAAGTCCTTTTAAGAACTGGTATACGTGTGCTGTCTATATGTGTGATATACTGAGGGGTGTGATATACTTATAATATACTTTCTAACATAGAAAATATATTACAGTGCATTTGTATCGTGCAGCTATATAGATGGACAAGCACTATTGGAACTACTATTTGCAATAGGTGTGATATACCTGTTGCCCCCCAAAAAACTGATTAAGGCAGGGGTGTGATATACCTATAATAAACTTTCTAACTTAGAAAGTATATAGTGCATTTGTATTGTGCAGTAGTTGTGTGCAGTTCTGAGGCATATAGAAGGACAAGCGCTATTAAATCAACTATTTGCAAAGGGTGTGATATACGTATTGCCCTAAAAAAACTGATTGAGGGGTGCAATATACCTGCTTCCACCAAATATTTATTGAGGCCTGCGATATACCTGCTTCCACAAAATACTGATTGAGAGGTGCGATATACCTGCTTCCTCAAAATACTGATTAAGGAGTTTGATATACCTGCTTCCACAAAATGCATATTGAGAGGTGCAATATACCTGCTTCCACCAAATATTGATTAAGGGGTTCTATATACCTGCTTCCTCAAAATATGCAAAAATAGAGAAAAAGAGAGAGAGGACAGCGCATCATGTGTGGCGTTGGTGAAAATATTATTGCATATATGTATATAGTTCACTTACCAGAGACTGTTATGAAGTAGTTATAACAGCTATAAAGGCTCCTGCTGCTGTATATCCCAAACAACACAAGGGGACTTGGCTGCAGCCTGGGTTCCTGCCTGCACCCAAAAATACTGGTGCTGGAGTGAAAGTCGAACGTGGGTTGAAAGGAACCAAATGAACATCTTCTGTGGTTGCTGCCAAGGATACCATGAAAGTCAAGAGTATAATTCCAATTATTTTATTGTCTACGCGCTTCAGGGGTGAATAGCCTCCTTCATCAGGACAGTGATACAAGTGTAAAAGACAACATACATATATATATAGTGTTTGTGAGTGTTTTTGGCGCCAACATGTGGGGATGAGGGGGGTGTCTGCAGGAGGGGCACCCCGGGAGTGACAGAGCTTGTCGGGGTGCTCCCGATGCAGACCACATCACTCTGTATTGACTGTTGTCAATCTACAGTGCACTGAAGCGCTCGCAGATCGGGGGTGTGGTTCTAGGTCCGGCCTCTCCTTAGGATCAGTGCGATAGGTCGCGCTTCCTTTCACTGGTGCCGGAGTAGACATGCACCCCCCCCCCCCCCTCCGTCTTGTGTCCAGAGTTCGCTGTGCACACGCTATGCTGACTGGAACGAACCAGGATCTGGCAGCAGAAGCGGGAACTATATATTAGAGGGGCGTAGTAGATAACCAAATTAGACTGTAGCATCTTGGGTGGCTATATATGGGTATTTATATGTACAGTATACCTTAAGTCAGAAGTCTGGGGCTAAAAAATAGTTAAACCTCATTATGAACATTATGACGTATGTATACCGGCATATATATATGGGAATGTGGAAATTGGTACCTTAAGTTCTACTGTGGCATCTAAAGTGGCTAATAAAGTTGTTCATATATACAATATAACCTAAGTAAAAAGTCTGGGGCTAAGGACAAAGCTAAAAACACTTCATTTATAATATATATATATATATATATATATATATATATATATATATATAGAAAAGGAAAAATTATGGCGGCACCAGAAAAAAACAGGAAGGGTGCTAAGTCCAGGGATGTAGCAGCTTACCCCGTCAATTAAAGATGAAACACGGACAGCACTCCATTCACTCCCATCTACATGGGTGAATAAACACCACTATTTTTATCTGGAGTGCTGTCCGTGTTTCATCATATATATATATATATATATATATATATATATACCGGCATACATGGGCATATACAGTGATTAGTATGGTTATTTACATATATAGTATGACTTAAGCCAGAAGACTGGGGCAAAAAACACCTTATTTATGACATGTGTTAAAAGTACAGGTGGTTTCATAGTATGGTTTTGCTCATCTTGTTTAGCCCATAGGGGGCTAATGTATTCAGTTGATAAATCCAAAATACCTCTTTTTTCTGGAGATTATTAAATCTATTAAAGGGATTTTCCTCTATCTGTTCAATGGGTGTTACTTTGAATGGATGTTTTTCCTTTTCCAGGGTAAATGTACAGTGTCTGTTTGGTATAATGTCTTTGGATGTTATACCGATGCTGAGTTATAAGGCAATGTAAGGGTTGTGCTGATATGCTGAAAATGAAAATAAAAATATTATAAAAGAAAAAAGGGGAAAAAATAAAATAAAATTATGCTCTTCTGTATTTTGGGGAGGTGGTAGAAATAAGGGTTACAGGGGATGCGTGGTAATATAATTTTTTGTTTCCATTTTATTTCTATATTGTTTTTCATAAGCGATTAAATAATTTTACTTTTTACTAACCTCTGAGAATGGATTATGTGCGACCTTAGTGTAATAAGATGCATCACTAAGAAACCTCTGGGTAGTCACTGTAATTCTGGATTTCACATTAAAACCACCATAAACTCAATTTCTGCTTGACAGATTACGATTTATTTTAAAAAAACAATTACTTCATATATAATAACACTATATACCACCAATGTAAAGGTACTGCTATGGGGACACGGATAGCTCTATCTGTGGCTAATCTATTTATGGGGGAATTTGAAAAAATAATACATATTGAAAACCATCCGACATATAAAGACCAAATCATTTACTTTAAAAGATTCATAGATGATATCTTTATTATTTGGGATGGAGACAAAGTGTCGGCCAAAGCTTTCAGTGAGTCTCTGAATAATACAGATTGGCGAATTACTTTCACCCCAATTTTTAATAGGACGGAAATAGAATTTTTATACATTACGGTCACAAACCCCAATAATTCTTTACTCACTAAAACCTACTTTAAATCAGTCGACACCAACAGTTATATTTGCTTCACCAGTTAGCAGGGCCGGACTGGCCTACCGGGATACCGGGAAATTTCCCGGTAGGCCGCCGGCCCTGGGGCCGCTTTAAGATGTGCCTGTAGTTTTTCGGTGGCCGGCGGGCCGAATCCTAAAGCTCTGATGTAGTGGTGGCCGGTAGGTGGAGCTGAGCAGGCCGGCCTCCGTGGGAGCGGCACTGCTCCCTCCGACCACCTGGTGTCGCTGTGAGCGGCAGCCCGTGATCCTCCTGGCCCGGCCTGGCTGTCCTGTGTGTGGCCGCCCCTCTCTACCTGCAAGTGGCCTCAGGCTCCCGCCGCCTCACCTCCAGATTCAATATGCCGGGCCCAGGCCGCAGACCGGAAGCAGAGCCCGACCCCTATGTATGCCGCCGTCATGACCGATGCCCTGAGAGGACTTCAGGAGCCGCAAATACTGGGGGTAAGAAGGGGCCAGGCTGTGCCCACATGTGACTGTGCAGGCTGTCAGGGTTATGTAGTGTATATTATTTACATACAGTCTTATAAATTATAAGACTGTATGTACACTAATATACACTACATAACCCTGACAGCCTGCACAGTCACATGTGGGCACATCCCTGGCATCCAATACATATCACAGAGAGCTATACTGTGCAGTATAGCTTATAATGCACAGTATAGCTGTGGATGCCAGGGCTGTGCCCACATGTGACTGTGCAGGCTGTCAGGGTTATGTAGTGTATATTAGTGTACATACAGTCTCCAGTTTACAGGAATCTCCAGGAGTGACATCGGCTGGGCAGATCCGCTTCTAGGATCTGGGCACCATGGACATTCTGTACCCTCACATGCTTCTTTATGTATCACAGCAAGGAGATTGGGGCAATTGACAGCAGGGCTCTGGCTGGAGGTAGCACTTTGTGAAAGGTTGTCACACAGGTTGTCAGGGGCTGGGAATGGAGAACATCTTGGTGTGTAACCTGGTGTCACTGTGCTGTACAAAGGATCTGCTGGGCATGGTGCCTCCACAGAGGGTAGGGAATCAGATTGACTGAGGAGGGCTTGTACTTTGGAGAAGAATATGTGGCTTCATGTGACAGAGGAATGGCACAGAAGATTGTGTGGATGAGGATACGTCGTGTCTCCAGGAGCTCTGCCGCTGACATCTCCAAGTGACAGACCCTGCTGGACCCCCCAGGCACCCTGCACACATTATAAATGCACAGTATAGAATTCCATGATATGTATTGAATGCCAGGGCCATGCCCACATGTGGCGAGTGGCGGTGCATTATACACAGCAGCACGGTGTCCGGTACTCACACAAAGACGTGGTATACGAATGACCAGCAGCGGGGTCTCTCCAGCACGTTGCACCGGTAGTTATGCAGCCTCCGGTACTTCACGTTCCTCCGGCAGCTCTGGCTGCTGTTGTACGACAGCGGCTTCCCCAATAAGCTCATGCGAGCTCCCTGCTTCCCTCGGTGGCTCTCCTGCAAGCCCCCTCCCGGTCCCACACCGCTGCCCCTGCCAGTGTCACTGGTGCCCAGGAGAAGCAGCCCGTCCCCTCTACTGGAGTTCAACAGCACCCTGTTGCCCCGACCCGACTCCACATCTTTCATGCCGTAGTAACGGTCTCTACCCCTGCCTTTACCTCCAGAGCTGCTTTTTATCCAGAGCCCAGAGCCTCCCACATCACCTCCACTATGTTTGCAGGACATTGCATCACCGGCGTGGGCACAGAGGGCTCCGGGTGCATGCACAGAGCAGACCTGGGGACAGGGTGGCAGCGCTTCCTGGCTTCAGACTGTCAGATCTGATCACAAGTTGGCACCAGCCATACATACAGGAAGGCTCTGTGTGCAGGGTGCCAGGGGGGTCCAGCAGTGTCTGTCACTTGGAGATGTCAGGGGCAGAGCTCCTGGAGACACGACATATCCTCATCCACACACTCTTCTGTGCGATTCCTCTGCTCTGTCACATGAAGCCACATATACTTCTCCAAAGTACAAGCCCTCCTCAGTCAATCTGATTCCCTGCCCTCTGTGGAGGCACCATGCCCAGCAGATCCTTTGTACAGCACAGTGACACCAGGTTACACACCAAGATGTTCTCCACTCCCAGCCCCTGACAACCTGTGTGACAACCTTTCACAAAGTGCTACCTCCAGCCGGAGCCCTGCTGTCAACTGCCCCAATCTCCTTGCTGTGATACATAAAGAAGCATGTGAGGGCTACAGAATGTCCATGGTGCCCAGATCCTAGAAGCGGATCTGCCCAGCTGATGCCACTCCTGGAGAGTCCCTTGCTGCTCTCTGTACAGGAGGGGACAGTGATCACAAAGCTCTACATCCAGCAGGCTGCTCAGCCTCCACACAGGCAGCTCCCAGCAGTCTACTGTGCCTTCCTACATAGAAGCCTGGAGGTCACTTCCAGGCAGCTGAAACTCCATGCATGGTGGTCAGAGTGGCTGTGAGAAGCTTGGAGCCCACCACCTCCAGGCAGCTGCACTTCAACAACTTTTCCAGGAGAACCCAGCAACTCTGTGACAGCAGGAAGGGGTTGCCAGTCACTCACTTGTCCCTGTGCAGCCTGCAGCTCCTGTCCTTCTCCTGGTGCTGCTGCTGACATACATTCAAGGGGGACAGAAGGGAAAGGGGGTGAGGAAGAGGAGGACAGAGGGGGAAGGCCAGGTACTTACAGGAGGACTATATCTGAGTATAAATTAAAGGGGTTGTTCGGGTTCAGAGCTGAACCTGGACATACCTCCATTTTCACCCCGGCTTCCCTGCTTCCGATGCTCTACTTTGCCCTGCGCTAAATCGTGCAGGGCAAATGCATTTTTTGAAGATCTGGTGATGTACCGGGGCTCTCCATGGGGCTGCCAGGAAGCCCAGTGACATCACCGTCACTGATGGCCGGGATTTAGCGCTGCCCTAGCCAGTAAAACAGTAATATGAACAATGGGGTTCTACAAAAGCGCTATTGTGGGGCAAAGTTCATATTCGTGTTTACACACGTGTTTTAAAATGAACGCTTTCTCCTATTATGAACAAGTAAATAATGACGCAATGCTGTGGGGCTGGTGTGCAAATTTTTCCAGGGCTGGTTTTTATCCCCAGTCCGGCCCTGCCAGTTAGTATTATAAAAAATGGCTACAGAACATCCCTTACAGCCAGTATAAGAGAATCCGGCAAAAGTGCACTAACAATGATGACTTTCTAACACAGGCCCAAATACTCAAAAACAGATTTTTAGATAAAGGGTACCCGAAACAACTAATCAAAAATGCAGTAGATAGGTGTATGTTAAACACACAGAAAGAACGTCTGGCTACATCTCCAAAAAAAAACAGAAGGCCCTGATCACATAAACTTCATCACTCAATACAGTACTTGAAATTAACATATCCAGGTAGCACTCAAGAAACACTGGCACATATTGCTACAGGACCGACATCTAGCAAAACACCAACCAAAAACACCCAGGATTACATATAGGCGGGCACCAACTATTAAGAGCATTCTGCCCCCAGCAAACTGAAACAGTGCAAAAAAAGACAAGATACGGGAAAGGTATGAATATGCAAATACCTAAGACAAGGAACTTTCAGATGTGGAGCAAACAGGTGCCTGTGCTGTAATTACACACAACCAAACCACCTTCACGTCTAAACATAATGGTACAACATTACACATTAAACAACGCACGACATGCCAAGCAAATTATGTCATTTACCTCAATGAATGTGGCTGTGGCCTGTAATATGTTAGTCACACCACACAACCCTTACATTGCCTTATAAATCAGCATCGGTATAACATCCAAAGACATTATACCAAACATAGTTTGTCCAGACACTGTACATTTACCCTGGAAAAGGAAAAACATCCATTCAAAGTAACACCCATTGAACAGATACCGAAAAATCCCTTTAATAGATTTTATATTCTCCGGAAAAGAGAGGTATTTTGGATTTATCAACTGGATACATTAGCCCTCTATGGACTAAACCGAGATGAACCATACTATGAAACCACCTGTACTAATATAACTGGGGCCATCAACACAAAGTAACAATCAATATATAAGTATTCGCTAGCACCTAAGATATACGGTTCCCTTCCTTATCGGTGCCTGATAACTCCGATAACCCCCCCCCCCAACGTCCATACCCCATGTCATATTTGAGTTCATTATCCCCTAACGTCGCTTACATGTCTTTTTATTTTATTTTTCTTATTTAATTATATTTGTTCTTTTAACACATGTCATAAATAAGGTGTTTTTTGCCCCAGTCTTCTGGCTTAAGTCCGTATATGTAAATACCCATACTAATCACTGTATATGTCCATGTATGCCGGTATATACAGTACAGACCAAAAGTTTGGACACACCTTCTCATTCAAAGAGTTTTCTTTATTTTCATGACTATGAAAATTGTAGATTCACACTGAAGGCATCAAAACTATGAATTAACACATGCGGAATTATATACATAACAAAAAAGTGTGAAACAACTGAAAATATGTCATACTCTAGGTTCTTCAAAGTAGCCACCTTTTGCTTTGATTACTGTTTTGTACACTCTTGGCATTCTCTTGATGAGCTTCAAGAGGTAGTCACCTGAAATGGTTTTCACTTCACAGGTGTGCCCTGTCAGGTTTAATAAGTGGGATTTCTTGCCTTATAAATGGGGTTGGGACCATCAGTTGTGTTGGGGAGAAGTCAGGTGGATACACAGCTGATAGTCCTACTGAATAGACTGTTAGAATTTGTATTATGGCAAGAAAAAAGCAGCTAAGTAAAGAAAAACGACTGGCCATCTTTACTTTAAGAAACAAAGGTCAGTCAGTCTGAAAAATTGGGAAAACTTTGAAAGTGTCCCCAAGTGCGGTCACACAAACCATCAAGCGCTACAAAGAAACTGGCTCACATGCGGACCGCCCCAGGAAAGGAAGACCAAGAGATTAGAAATTATTTTCTTGATTGCGAAATCTGCAATGCAGTATGCGCGTAATGCGCATGTGCGATACAGGCGTGGCCTAGTTTTGCTAGTTGTCGTACTGCCAGAAGTTTCCTGGGACTAGAAAAGATGGTTAGCAGCAACTTTCGCGATTGTGAAGAAGAACTCCTGATTACTGTAAGTAATTTTACATTACAGCACTGTTTGGACAATAGCTTTATATGCAGGTAGAGTGTGCCAAAATATTTGCGGTTGCTAAAATCGGTATAAATGATGCACAATCGCAACACATGCAACTTCAATTTTTTTAGGTCTAAGTAAATATTACTGATTGGTGCACTAAGTATTGTTTTGACATCACACCACTATGTCTGTAGCATGTATGTATAGTCAGCAGAGAAATATCTCGCACATCCATTTTCCTGCCACACAGTATATTCTACACACACACACACACACACTAGGGTGGTGGGACAGTCCATTTTTCAGGCTCCTGGTCCTCCGTCCGGTGCAAGGCCAGGACGGCCTTTTGTGGTTACACGGGTGTTGGCAGTTGGCATGGGTCAGGATGGCTTCTCATATCCCCATAGCTGGGAGCAGGGCCTGACAGCATGTCCGGACAGCACAGTGCGTTGTATGACATGACGTCACAATGTCATCTGTGCTGCTGCGTGCGTGGTATGTCCAACCTGTACATTTAGTTCAGGCGGGAGCTGCTGCAGAGCGCGGGTGCCACTCTGATCAATGCTTAATGGCACTGCCTGCCATTTATGATTCCACGCTGGTCCAGGCCGTCAAGTGCTTGAAGAGCCAGCAGAATCAGCACTTACCTCACTAAGTTTAAGGTTAGAACAGATCCTACTGCCCCAGGTACTTACAGGACTATAAAGTATATCTGAGTGACGTGATGCGTGAGGGGCTCCGATATGTTCCTGACTGGAAGATATTGGCAAAGTTTTGGTGCATTTTTTGCAGTGATTTTTGTATGTATATAATTTTTCAACTGCACAATGTATAATTTTGTGTAAGATGTTCTTATGGTGAATGCGGTCCACCCTGGCATCCTCCATTGTACGCATTTTTTGCTGGGGATTGCCATTGTCTGCAGACCGCATGCGGAGGAATTGCTCCCCCAGTTATAGACACGCTACAGTGTCTGGGTTTGGAGCATTTTCACCCGTTTTCTGTGAGTTTTTTAAGTTTAAGGGGAAGCACACGACGCTTGCCATCATAAAATACTGGTCGGATCTGAAGAGGAGCACTCTGAGTGGATTACTGAGATCCTTGACCGCAAATGCCCAGGTACAATGTTTACATTACTTTTGTATCGCTCACCAAACTCTGTAATGTATATATACAGTTATGCAAATAAGTATTTCATCCCTTTACAAATGATTACTTAGTACCTGGTGTGACAAGTACCAAATCAGCAGGTTACATCATACATCTCGACCTCGCTGTGAGTGTATATATATATATATTTATACACACAGGGAGGTACAGATATATGATTTAACCGGCTGATTCCGTACGTTTCACACACAAATAAATCAATATATGTATGTGTGTGCATATATACATAATCTGCAATCATCATTCTGTATTCCAATAAAAAGCACCGTCCATCATTACATTACATACATCCCCCCACTTAATTTGGATTTTTATATGCGTTCTGAGTTGTTTGTTTAAATTCTGAACATTGGGTAAATACAGGGGTTCCAGTTCCCTCCGTCTGCCGCAAGCCTTCCACAGAGGATCTGGAGGTAGTGGTGGTGTCCGCGGAGGAGAAGGAAGAGCAGCTGGGACACTCCCAGCAGAAGGATGTGCAACCCACACCTGATATGGGCGAAGTAGTGGAGGTGGATGCTGAAGAAGCCAGACCCTCCCAGACCCGGTCCCCCCCCCCCCCCCAGGTCCAGATGAGGAGGAGGAGGATGTCACCGGCCCCCACCAGAAGGGTAAATATGTGCACGCAGCAATATAATTCTGTATCTATAACATGTATATTGAAAATTTCAAAGTGTGTAGTGAGCATTTTGACCAATCAAGCGTTTTCCAGAATTAGGAAACACTTGGCAAAAATGAAAAAAGATTTTTTTTTCCAGGAACATTTTTCACTTTCACAGGGGGCAACAGGACAAAATTCACCCACATTTTGTTACCCATTTCCCCGCGAATACATCAACACCCCATATGTGATCAAAAAATGATGTATGGGCGCACAGCAAGACTCTAGAGTCAAACAGCAAAATATAGATTTGGCTGACCTGAATTGGCAGACATTTACAGTATATTAGGTACCATGTCGCAATAAATTAATTCCTGAGGTCCCCGGAGAGCAAAAACCCCAACATGTGACCCTTTTTCAGCAAACAGATGTCTCACAGAAGGCCGAAACAATAGTGAAAGTATTTCAAAGCACACATTTGTAAAAAATGAAAAATTACTAGCAGTCCTCAATTTTTCACTTTCACAAGGGGTAACAGGACAAATTGCACCCCAGTTTATGTTCCCTATTTCCTCCCCATTCAGGGAAACACCCCATATATATACTCTACTGAACTATCACTAATTAATCAACTATATAATCATCTTTAGTGTTGAGCACGAATATTCGAAAAGCTAATTTTTATCGCGAATATCGGCACTTCGAGAATATAGTTTTAGAATATAGTGCTATATTATCATAAAGACAAATAATATATATATATATATATATATATTTTTTTTTTACACAGTACACATCCTTACATTCTTTTAGCTTTTGGGCCAATGAGAAGGCTTTGTCACAGCTTAGCAACATCCCTAGCAACCAATAAAAAAGTTGCCTGCCCCTTACAATACAGGTTGCACGTATTGCGCAAATATATATATAAAAACATAATTAATTGCCTAAAATTCGCAAGCGCAAATATATTGGAGCACTCTATCTGCATATAAAGCTATTCTAATGTTCTGCCGTGTCAACTATTTTCTCCAGTCTCAGGAAACTTATACCAGATTGAAAAATGTAGCATAAGTGACCCACGCCGGTATACATTGCCTATTTTCGCAATATAATTTCGAATTCTTGAATATATGACGAATATTCTACAAAAGACTTATTCGAATATTGCCCCTAAAGCTCATTACTAATCATCATAAATATCATAAACTAACAAATTGAGATGTAAATCGGAAGTACTTTAACAAATACTCCACAGAATGCTCTAATTGCATCTTAATCTGAATTGCAATTCATTTTCATTAGATTTTTTTCTAACCTAACAGTACGAATTGAAAAAAATATATAACAGGAGCACCTAAAATCAATGCAGGAACTCCGGGAGCAGCAGAGGAAGCAGCAGCAGATTTTTGAAAGAAAGGTGCAGCAGATAGAGGAGCAGCACAGTCAGAGAATACAGGAGCTTTTGGACCTTCTAAGCAAACTTAAGAAATTGCCATAGAGGCATATTTGTTTCCCAAATTGTAAATAAATATTTTGTTCAGTTCTAATGTGTGCTTTCGTTTTTTAAATTATGTTTTTGTGTAATATTAACAGATAAGGTTGCAGTAATGCACCTTTAGTCCAGGCCTACACATAACTCATCAGGACAGACAGCAGCAGCAGGTACATGGTAATAGTGGAGTATGAGGCCTAAACATAACTCATTAGGATCAGGACTGACATGACATCAGCAGCAAGTACATAGTAACGGTCGAGTATAAGGCCTACACATAGTTCAGCCTAACTCTGCAGGAACCAAAAGCAGCTAGTTCTTTGTTTGCAGCAGGAATGTGTTCCCTTGAATGTGCCCCCAGCATACCGGGGCAACACCAAAAGTAAACTTAGACACCTCTGACAGCAGCAGGTTCTTCGTCTAAATGCAATATTTTCCTTTGACGATTTTTTTAAAGGTATTCTAAGTTTGTCAAGTCCACAATAAATTATTACAAAATTAGCTCCACACGCCGCCCGCACCGGTCTGCTCTCAGTTTCCATATCAGGCACATCGAGTCTGGAGCTGAACATTGCGGTAACGCAGCCTGCCTCTACTCCAGTGGCCTACAGTAAAAATGTTATCCAGTGGCCGTATAATGTACCTTCAGCCACATAATCACAAGTTCTTTTCTGTCAGGTGAATGCCTAATTTTTGGGACCCATACTCCTGTGGCCTAAAATAAAAAAGAATTTGGGATTAAAATACATATTTTTTTGTGGGAATTTTTGCCATTGATCCCTCTCTAGTATGTCACTGTCCATGTTGTGGGACTATTTGTGCACTTCTAGTAAGTATTTGGTGGCTGCAAATATGACCTGATTGTTTTTCAGATTCGACTGCCATTAAAGGGAATGCGGCCGGCACGAACACGCTGTTCACATTCACGAAACATCGCGTCCAATTTTAGTCCATCACTATTTATCAACCATGTGGAGATGTGGAAAGTGAATACACGTAAACTGAAGATTAAAATGCATTAGTAGCATGATGCAGCAGAAGCCATACAGAACGTGATAAAAGGCAGACAGACAGTTGACAGACAACAACAGTGGCAAGATGGGACACCACCAGCAAGGCGAGGTCTATACATCGAAATCAGCCAGAAAACCCTCTTTGAGATGACACTGGAGACTAGTCAGGGAACTGGGTATGTGACAGAGACTGGCAATAGTTTAGGTGGTATTACCTACATATGCCCACAATAGATGAACAATTGACCCTTTCTCATAAATATATCACCAACAACCAAATAAACAAGAAATATAAGTTCAGAATAAAAATGTATGACTTGTTTTATTAATCCATAATAGCACAAAATACAGTGTATAAAAAGTATTGCTGAAAAACACTGGAGGGAAACAAAAGATCTCCCCATACAGAGTGCACCCAGGCAGGACAAACAGCACTAAATGTACCATAGAATATCTATAAAGAGGCACCTGCACATACTGGCATAACACTAAGTAATATTGAGTATGTGTGAATATTTTTGAACTCAGCCACAGGGTAATGAATGGTTGAAATAAATGGTGACAAACAATCATATGGCTCTCATATTGATACATAATGGTATCCATATACAATCCACCGCCCTGTAGTCTAATCTTAAACAACCTTGATAATAACCTCTGCTAGCATAGTAAATGCAATACATATATATATATATATATATATATATATATATACCATATACTGTATGTATAACCATATGTACTGCAAATTAGCACCCATGAAAACTAAAATCAGCCTAGCCAAGAGCAATCTCCATCAAAGGAAAATTTTAAATTTTTACAGGTGACACAAACAATTCTGAGACAAAAAATGTCAAGAAAAACATCTTGATTGTGCAATCCATCAGTGGGGATTTTACTTACACACTATAGGACAGGGGTGGCCAACTTGCGGCTCTCCAGCTGTTGTTAAACTACAATTCCCACCATGCCCTGCTGTAGGCTGATAGTTGAAGGCAGTCTTTGCATGCTGGGAGTTGTACATAGGCTAGTGCTTTTTCCTATAGTGTGCAAGCACTGCCACCACTGCTGCATTACATTGTAACCTTGGAAACAAGCGGTGTATATAATTGTACCATTTGCATTATATACTGCTAATTTGGAACCCTGGAAACAATCTGTGCATAAAGCAAAAAATGAATCAAGCCAGCAAAGGAGGCAATGTGGACAATCACAATACATTAGTAAGGGCCTTGTATTAACTTTCTCTACGTGATAAATGCCACTTGCTGACATGAGACGACCCCTTTAATGGCAGTAATATATGGTATAACACATTTATCAGAAAAGACACATGCAGTCATAAATGTGCCACATCGGCATACAAGCTCTTACTTACACATTGGCTAAAATGACACCACAATGCAAAGAGCAACATAACTGGCTGGTGACGCTGTATAAAGGTAAACTTCTAATCCCAGTCCTATTGTAGTTTTAAGGAAACTGGTAGGGAATTTGTCAGGCAACAGATCCAGCTACCAAAGGTATTCTTGTTGGATCTCTACTCTCTTGTAAAGAACAGCATGATAAATTGCTAAATGACAAAAGAGCTGGTGATGGGACATATTGCCAATGCTTCATTGGTACTTCCATCCCTCATGTTTCATGGCAAAATGGCAGCAAGTTCCAAGTGCTTGAGTAGTAGGCAAGTCCTTTTTTCTTTTACATATGTATGATTGGTACAGCTGAAAATACAGAAACAGCATTCAGCTCTCCTTTCCAACAGATATCCAGTGCTGATGCTCTGGCTGTACTCCTTGTATTTAGTTTTTCAGGCATCAAGCATGTGACAACTGCAGCCAATCAGTGGCTGCAGCAGTCACGTGTTGTCCTTTACTGGCATCACCCTTCAGCACTGTGCCATGATTGACTGTTCCCATAGCACGTCTGTTGGGGGACATGATATGATGTAGCCCTTAAACTTATGGCACTAACTTGACCAGATCATGAACTCTAAGGGTATGGCCACATGGTCAAGTTTCCTAATGTAGATTTGATAGCCCAAACCACGAGTGAATTAAAAAAGAGAAATCTCATCTGTCCTTCATACTGTACTTTATCTACTTTTATGATCCACTCCTGATTTTGATTTCCAAAACTACATCAGAAAACCTGACCGTGTGGCCGTACCTTTCACAATGAAATAGGAAAACTTTTATATAGTTTTATTCATGCATTTTTATATTTTATAAGTAAGAACATTTCCCAAAATATCAGAGAATAATGATGACAGGGAGCAACAATTTATTTAAACTCATAGTTTCCAATTTCTTTGCATTTTGGCTTTTCCTTTGACTCTTGACACTATCTGCCATCATATGTTTGATCTTGGTCCACTCTCTTTCTCAAAAAAGTGCTAATGAAATTTCTAGCTCTATAGGCACTTTTGTGAGCTAAAGCCTCATATAGTAATAATTTCCCTTGAGCTAGTATCAAATCAAGGAACAGAGATTTATATGAAAGTCTTACCCTATAGTACAAGCTATAGAGATAATAAAAAAAGAATGAATGACATTTAGCTGTAGGTCTACACAACTTTACTTTTTAATAATATCAATCCGTATTAAACCACACTGTAGAATCCCAGATGTTTTACAGACAGTTCATAGATCAATCAGCTCCAAGATGTGTATTCAAAGTCTTCCATATGTTTCACATAATATTACGGTACTTATCAATGCTGCTGTATATTCCAATATTTCATCTCAAAGCTTAAAAATAAATATACGTTCAGAGCCTATTCTGGAATAGTTCAATATGCAGTATAAACCATATAAGAAACTTAATAATAAATTCTTAAAGTTACAGTTATTAGAAAATTGGTCCAGATGACCATTTACTTTTATCATGGGGCAGCTGTTGGATGGACGGATTATTCCATCAGATTGTCAAGAAAATACAGACCAGTATAGGAGCAAGGTTTTATCTGTGCTTTCTTATGCCTAGGATTCAATATTGCTTTTTTTGGATCCAGACTGTATGTACCTGCAACAGATATACCAAAATTGAAGTATAACATTCAGTATGGACTCTTACGAAATAAGGAAAAATTAAACATGTAGCAGTAATTAAAAGTTAATAACTACCAGCATTTACATGTTCACTTTTTTCACAAAACTGTGTGATTTTACCTTGATTTTTGTGAAAAACATGTATTAATATTGATATAACAGCAACACCGGAACAAGCCTACACCTGACAATTAATAGTAATGAGATGTGATTAATTTATTCGGTATCTGAAATTGTGTATATAATGCAAATTATTTTCTGTAGTTGTACGATTGATGCTTTATTGGTACTCATATTATATTTGGATGTGAACAATAGCACTGTAGGTTTTTTCCACAATTTGTGCAAAACTGAAACAAATTAGTTTTTAGTTTTGTTTGTGAAAACTATAGTAAAAACTTAGTACATAAAAACATGTTATCACAGTGTATAACGGCCTAAACTAAGTATTTAGATCTTTATTACTATATTTTTTACCCTATAAAACACACTCCCCCCCCCCCCCCCAAAGTGGGGTGAAAATGTCAGTGCGTCTTATGGGACAAATACAAATAAGCACTTTCTATTATGTAAGTGCTCATTAGTGCAGGAGGAAGGTGAATGCAGTGCTTCCCTGGCCCTGTTCTCACCGCTTCCTGGTCTCCCTTGGCTGCTCGCTGTGCCGTGACTACACACAATGTAATGACATTGGTTCTCTTCGACCTCATGATGTGCATCAGAAGAGAAGTGTAATGAAGTTTATTGGATTTACAGAAAGTGTGCTATAATTGTTTAAACAAAATTAGGCAGGTGCATAAATTTGGGCACCACAAAAAAGAAATGAAATCAATATTTATTAGATCCTCCTTTTGCAGAAATTACAGCCTCTAAACGCTTCCTGTAGGTTCCAATGAGAGTCTGGATTCTGGTTGAAGGTATTTTGGACCATTCCTCTTTACAAAACATCTTTAGTTCATTCAGATTTGATGGCTTCCGAGCAGGTCTGGGGACTGGAATGGCCATTCCAGAACGTTGTACTTGTTCCTCTGCAAAAATGCCTTAGTGGATTTTGAGCAGTGTTTAGGGTTGTTGTCTTGTTGAAAGATCCAGCCCTGGCGCAGCTTCAGCTTTGTCACTGATTCCTGGACATTGGTCTCCAGAATTTGCTGATACTGAGTGGAATCCATGTGTCCCTCAACTTTGACAAGATTCCCAGTCCCTGCACTGGCCACACAGCCCCACAGCATGATGGAACCACCACCATATTTTACTGTAGGTAGCAGGTGTTTTTCTTTGAATGCTGTGTTCTTTTTCCTCCATGCATAATGCCCCTTGTTATGGCCAAATAACTCAATTTTAGTTTCATCAGTCCTTATTCCAAAATGAAGCTGGCTTGTCCAGATGTGCTTTAGTCCACCTCAAGCGGCACTTTTTGTGCTGTGGGCGGAGAAAAGGCTTCCTCTGCATCACTCTCGCATACAGCATCTCCTTGTGTAAAGTGTGCCGAATGGTTGAACGATGCACAGTGACTCCATCTGCAGCAAGATGATGTTGTAGGTCTTTGGTGCTGGTCTGTGGGTTGACTGACTGTTCTCACCATTCGTCGCTTCTGTCTATCCGAGATTTTTTCTTCGAGCCATAACTTGAACTGAGCCTGTGGTCTTCCATTTCCTCAATATGTTCCTAACTGTGGAAACCTCTGAGACAGCTTTCTGTATCCTTCCCCTAAACCATGATGGTGAACAATCTTTGTCTTCAGGTCATTTGAGAGTTGTTTTGAGACCCCCATGTTGCTACTCTTCAGAGAAAATCAAAAGAGGAGGGAAACTTACAATTGACCCTCTTAAATACTGTTTCTCACAATTGGATTCACCTGTGTATGTAGGTCAGGGGTCACTGAGCTTACCAAGCCAATTTGAGTTCCAATAATTAGTTCTAAAGGTTTTGGAATCAATAAAATGACAACAGTGCCCAAATTTATGCACCTGCCTAATTTTGTTTAAACAATTATAGCACACTTTCTGTAAATCTAATAAACTTCATTTCATTTCTCAAATATAACTGTGTGTCTCCTATATGATATATTTAACTGATATTTTTTTATTGTAACAACCAACGATTTATACAGGAAAATCATGATGATTAACAAGGTTGCCCAACTTTTGCATCCCACTGTAGATGGAAAGCAAGATAGGGCAAGAATCATACATATGGCATCTAGGCAATACAGCACACAAGAGTAACAATAGATGAATAGCACTGCTCAAGAATGGCATAGCATGTCTTAGGTACAATTGACTAATCCAATACCGTACATATCATATCAAGACAGCTTACAGAGTACAGTTATTATCAAAAATGCAATAATATACAAAACCAGTATTGGCAAACAGGAGAGGATTTATTCCCCCCTCTCTCAATCATACCACATGATGCATTGCTAATAGTGACCCGTGCTACAAGTGACATACTAACAATATACACTCATAATAAATACAGTGATATTGTTAAAAAATGATAATAATGTGATAATAAGGGATAAACATAATTGTGATCCCCGATATTTACAGCTTAGAGGCATAGACAGGGTCTCCATGGGCTGTCGTGGAGGTGATATTAAGAAGCGTCTCCTGCAGTTGGAAACAAAATGGATAGTACTATTCTAAAGTGAGATCCCTAGAGGTTTAAATGAGACAGTTAGCTTCAAGTCTTTTCTAGAAATCGTGTTTTTTAATTAATGGTTGTTAACCCTTATTATGTATTTATTGTCTGTTATTTGTTTTTTATAGTACATCTAACCTTGCTGCGATTTTGTGTGGTTCAACTGGAGACATGTGAGATTCTGGCTTAGGGAAGAATAACCATTATTGGAGCAATGGATATCTATCAACATCATAATACCCACACACTAGAGTGTGTGGTGTTGGCTGCTCTTTCTCCCTATACTTTTTTGTTAGTATTTGGCGACTTCATGATGTAGTTGTGGTATTGGCACTTACAATTAATTATGTATTTAGTATTTAGATAATTCATTATGTATTTAGTTTTTTTTATTTGTAGGTATATATGCTTTGTGACTATTAGTCTCAGGGCCTTATAAGCACAGTGCACTTTATTATATTGTTTTTACACATTATTTTCACAATATTTATATTTTTATATTTTGGATTGGACCCATATGTTTTGATTTGATATTGTCACATGTACTGCACTTTATCATATGAATTGTATTTTTTTAATATATGAATTATAAAATTATATATAGATAAAGGGTAAAAGAATATTCAATTAATTGCAATTAATAGATTTTTTATTATTTTATTATTTCTCCTTATTATCACATTATCATGTTGTATTTTTTAACAATATCACTGTATTTATTATGAGTGTATATTGTTAGTATGTCACTTGTAGCACGGGTCACTTTTAGCAATGCGTCATGTGGTATGATTGAGAGAGGGGGGAATAAATCCTCTCCTGTTTGCCAATACTGGTTTTGTTTATTATTGCATTTTTGATAATCACTGCACTCTGTGAGCTGTCTTGATATGATATGTACTGTATTGGATTGGTCTATTGTACCTAAGACATGCTATGCCATTCTCGAGCAGTGCTATTCATCTATTGTTACTCCTTTGTGCTGTATTGCTTAGATGACATATTTATGATACTTGCCCTATCTTGCTTTCCATCTACTGTCTCCACCTGGCATTTGCGCATCGCACCAGTGCGCTGTGGTGCGACATCGTGGGTGCGCTCCTTTACCTGGTCTCCATGGGAGCCGAGCGACACGTGCCCCTTGGTCATGTGATCGGGCAGGAGGGGGGAGTGGCTGCGTGTCTTTAGCGTGGCTCCCTCTCCCTTGACTGGCTGTTTGACGCGATGTGCGTGTCTCGCTTGGTTTCCAGGTTACCCGTGGCGCGCTTCTATGATGCCATATCCTCAATCGCTGGGCGCATGCGCAAAGAAAAATGCCGGATGTGGACCACACTATTTAAGACGGACACCTGTGTTTAATCTTTACCTCTTGACGAAGCCTTTCTTGGCGAAACGCGCGTCGAGGTGCAGCTCTGGTCAGACACTTGGTGTTTCCGCATACTATGGGTAACTTATGTATTGCTTAATATATGTTTAGTGTTTTACATTAGTGTCATTGCTCACACATACCACTCTTGCTCTACCCGTATCTCAGCTATTACGTGATCTGGCTGCCTGCTTCATACGGGCTGCTCACAATAGTTACCAGTAGTGGGCAACTCTGATATGTGTGACCTCATGATTTTTTGATATTGTATACCGTATTTGCGTAATACATATGTTAATAGACAAATGGAGAGAAAGAAAGAAATGTATTGCACATCCACTGCAAATGCTATGATCTCATCCCTGCATTTCTGGCTGGTTAGTGGGGCCCAGAGCTAGGTTTGGCATGGTCAGGCAGCAGGAGTGCTGTTTGGCCACTGGGTCCCGCCGCTGGCCGGGATGGCGCCACAGCGCTGGTGGTCGCCGGGCAGCGCCGCGCCAATTTTAGGTTAGGACCCACTCATAGAGGCAACCTTGGCATGGTGAGTGGGCTTATTGCCCTTTGATCAAAATGTACACTAATGCCTCATTTAGCGTTTAGCATGGGGGTGGTACACATGCGCTATTTAGCGCTGTCTCCTGCAGATATGCAGGGATGAGATCATAGCATTTGCAGTGGATGTGCGATTCATTTCTTTCTTTCTCTCCATTTGTTCATTACATGTAGTTTCTGTCCCTGGATTAGCACTCCTTCCACTAGCCAGGTGATTTTAATTACCCTAGTATTCAGTAGTAGGGGTTAAATTAGCCTATCATGCTATCAGTTGGAGTTCCTGTGAGCTTCAGAGCAGGTGACCTTTGACAACTGTTCACATGGTGCGGTGCTGCACGGGGGCCACTGTGCTGTTTTTCTGGCTGGTTGGTGGGGCCCAGAGCTAGGTTTGGCATGGTAAGGCAGCAGGGGTGCTGTTTGGCCACTGGGTCCCGCCGCTGGCCGGGATGGCGCCACAGCACTGGTGGTCGCCGTGCAGCGCCGCGCCAATTTTAGGTTAGGACCCACTCATAGAGGCAACCTTGGCGTGGTGAGTGGGCTTATTGCCTTTTGATCAAAATGTACACTAATGCCTCATTTAGCGTTTAGCATGGAGGTGGTACACATGCGCTATTTAGCGCTGTCTCCTGCAGATATGCAGGGATGAGATCATAGCATTTGCAGTGGATGTGTGATTCATTTCTTTCTTTCTCTCCATTTGTTCATTACATATGTTAATATGTCACTCTGGTTGAATTTACAGTTCCCCCATAAATATGTGGTTTTATACCCATTTTTTATGGCATCTTTCCCTTGTTAGTATATGTGAGGGTGGGGGTTCACGGTCTCACTACATGGGGCGTCCCATCCCCCTTTACCTTGTGCCTTCATGTCATTGTATATTTAATCTGTGTCTTAATAAACTACATATATTTTATATGAGTGCTTTCTTATTTTTCTATGGGGTTATTGTTTTTTTGCTCTTGTTGGTTTCAGTATATTATACTAGACCCCAGTGTACTATTTGTACCTTATTAGAGTTTTTCTTATAGGTTGGTCTAACGGTACCCAGTCAGGGTGCCAGGCATTCCGTTACAGTAAGCTTTATAAAGACATTGGTACAAATCTGGCCATTGTGTACATTAATGTTAACATCTAAAAAGGTTAATTCAGAATGGTGAAACTGACTCGTAAATCTCATGTTCATGTCATTAGAGATATTCAAGTACTCCACAAACTCCATAAATTGCGTCTCAGTGCCTGCCCAAATGATGAAAACATCATCAATATATCTTAGGAATAACCTAATATACTGGATGAAAGGGTTGCTACTGGTAAACACAAATCACAATTTCTTTTTCTCAAAATTAGCTAAGAACAGATTGTCGAAGGTGTGCCCATCGCAGTACCTGATACTTGGCGGAACAATTTTTGGCCAAACATGAATGCAAGGTGCATAAAAATAAATTTCAGTGCTTGTGACACAAAGTCATTGTGGTTGATGATGCAACCCGCTCGATCCAGAGCTTTGCCGATACACTGTAACCCCAATTCCTGAGGAATTCTAGTATATAGACTTTCCACATCAATGGACGCAAACAAAAAAAGCTGCTTGCCATTCAAAGTCACTCAAAACCTCTAATACGTCACCAGTGTCCTCCAGGTAACAAGGTATTCCCTTCAATAGTGGACGTAATAGACAATCCAAAAATTGTGATAACGGTTCAGTCACAGACCCGATACCTGTCACAAAAGGATGACCCAGAGGGTCCACCAATGACTTATGAATCTTGGTAACGCAGTGCCAGACAGGCACAGTTGGGAACTGTGGGTACAGTCTCTCTGCGGTGCTGCGGGAAAGAAAGCCGATATATCTACATAGTGCCAAAGCAGAGATCTCAGTTGTTGCTGATACTTCAAAGTGGGGTTGGAATGGAGGGGCTCATATGCATTCCTGTCATGTAGTTGTCTTTCTGCCTCTCTAATCTATGCATCCCTATACATAACCACTAAACTCCCACCCTTGTCCGCCGGTTTTATAATCAGATCACTATGCTGCTTAAGCCTTAGCAGGGACGCCTGTTCCCCAGGGGTAAGATTAGATTTACCTACTGGATAAATCAGGGGTTTAACTTCCAGGACCGCCGTACGCAGGATCGCGTCCTGCCGGCGGCCCTGCTCTTCTGGGTGGACGCATATACGCGTCCTCCCGCGATACCCGAGATTTCCTGTGAACGCGCGCACGCAGGCGCGCGCGCTCACAGGAACGGAAGGTAAGAGAGTGGATCTCCAGCCTGCCAGCGGCGATCGCTCGCTGGCAGGCTGGAGATCTGATTTTTTTAACCCCTAACAGGTATATTAGACGCTGTTTTGATAACAGCGTCTAATATACCTGATACCTGGTCCTCTGGTGGTCCCTTTTGTTTGGATCGACCACCAGAGGACACAGGTAGATGTGTAAAGTAGCACCAAACACTACACTACACTACACCCCCCCTGTCACTTATTAACCCCTTATGAACCCATGATCACCCCATATAGACTCCCTGATCACCCCCCTATCATTGATCACCCCCCTGTCATTGATCACCCCCCTGTCAGGCTCCGTTCAGACGTCCGTATGATTTTTACGGATCCACAGATACAAGGATCGGATCCGCAAAACACATACGGACGTCTGAATGGAGCCTTACAGGGGGGGGGTGATCAATGACAGGCGGGTGATCACCCATATAGATTCCCTGATCACCCCCTGTCATTGATCACCCCCCTGTCATTGATCACCCCCCTGTCAGGCTCCGTTCAGACGTCCGTATGATTTTTACGGATCCACGGATACATGGATCGGATCCGCAAAACACATACGGACGTCTGAATGGAGCCTTACAGGGGGGTGATCAATGACAGGCGGGTGATCACCCATATAGATTCCCTGATCACCCCCTGTCATTGATCACCCCCCTGTCATTGATCACCCCCCTGTAAGGCTCCATTCAGACGTCCGCATGTGTTTTGCGGATCCGATCCATGTATCCATGGATCTGTAAAAATCATTCGGACGTCTGAATGGAGCCTTACAGGGGGGTGATCAATGACAGGGGGGTGATCACCCATATACACTCCCTGATCACCCCCTGTCATTGATCACCCCCCTGTAAGGCTCCATTCAGACGTCTGAATGATTTTTACGGATCCATGGATACATGGATCGGATCCGCAAAACACATGCGGACGTCTGAATGGAGCCTTACAGGGGGGTGATCAATGACAGGGGTGATCAGGGAGTGTATAGGGATGATCACCCATATACACTCCCTGATCACCCCCTGTCATTGATCACCCCCCTGTAAGGCTTCCATTCAGACGTCCACATGATGTTTTGCGGATCCATGATCCATGGATCATGGATCCGCAAAACACATGCGGACGTCTGAATGGAGCCTTACAGGGAGGTGATCAATGACAGGGGGGTGATCACCCATATACACTCCCTGATCACCCCCTGTCATTGATCACCCCCCTGTAAGGCTCCATTCAGACGTCCGCATGTGTTTTGCGGATCCGATCCATGTATCCATGGATCTGTAAAAATCATTCGGACGTCTGAATGGAGCCTTACAGGGGGGTGATCAATGACAGGGGGGTGATCACCCATATACACTCCCTGATCACCCCCCTGTCATTGATCACCCCCCTGTAAGGCTCCATTCAGACGTCCGCATGTGTTTTGCGGATCCGATCCATGTATCCATGGATCCGTAAAAATCATACGGACGTCTGAATGGAGCCTTACAGGGGGGTGATCAATGACAGGGGGGTGATCAGGGAGTCTATATGGGTGATCACCCCCCCTGTCATTGATCACCCCCCCTGTCATTGATCACCCCCCTGTCATTGATCACCCCCCCTGTAAAGCTCCATTCAGACATTTTTTTGGCCCAAGTTAGCAGAAATATATATATTTTTTTGGTTTGTTTTTTCTTACTAAGTCTCATATTCCACTAACTTGTGTCAAAAAATAAAATCTCACATGAACTCACCATACCCCTCACGGAATCCAAATGCGTAACATTTTTAGACATTTATATTCCAGACTTCTTCTCACGCTTTAGGGCCCCTAAAAAGCCAGGGCAGTATAAATACCCCACATGTGACCCCATTTTGGAAAGAAGATACCCCAAGGTATTCCGTGAGGGGCATATTGAGTCCATGAAAGATTGAAATTTTTGTCCTAAGTTAGCGGAAAGTGAGACTTTGTCAGAAAAAAACAAAAAAAAAATCAATTTCCGCTAAATTATGCAAAAAAAAAAAAATTCTATGAACTCGCCAGGCCCCTCATTGAATACCTTGGGGTGTCTTCTTTCCAAAGTGGGGTCACATGTGGGGTATTTATACTGCCCTGGCTTTTTAGGGGCCCGAAAGTGTGAGAAGAAGTCTGGGATCCAAATGTCTAAAAATGCCCTCCTAAAAGGAATTTGGGCACCTTTGCGCATCTAGGCTGCAAAAAAGTGTCACACATCTGGTATCGCCGTACTCAGGAGAAGTTGGGGAATGTGTTTTGGGGTGTCATTTTACATATACCCATGCTGGGTGAGAAAAATATCTTGGTCAAATGCCAACTTTGTATAAAAAAAATGGGAAAAGTTGTCTTTTGCCAAGATATTACTCTCACCCAGTATGGTTATATGTAAAATGACACCCCAAAACACATTGCCCAACTTCTCCTGAGTACGGCGATACCAGATGTGTGACACTTTTTTGCAGCCAAGGTGGGCAAAGGGGCACATATTCCAAAGTGCACCTTTCGGATTTCACCGGTCATTTTTTACAGATTTCGATTGCAAAGTACTTCTCACACATTTGGGCCCCTAAATTGCCAGGGCAGTATAACTACCCCACAAGTGACCCCATTTTGGAAAGAAGACACCCCAAGGTATTCTGTGAGGGGCATGGTGAGTTCCTAGAATTTTTTATTTTTTGTCGCAAGTTAGTGGAATATGAGACTTTGTAAGAAAAAATAAATAAATAAAAAAATAATCATTTTCCGCTAACTTGTGACAAAAAATAAAAAGTTCTATGAACTCACTATGCCCATTAGCGAATACTTTAGGGTGTCTACTTTCCGAAATGGGGTCATTTGTGGGGTTTTTCTACTGTTTGGGCATTGTAGAACCTCAGGAATCATGACAGGTGCTCAGAAAGTCAGAACTGTTTCAAAAAGCGGAAATTCAAATTTTTGTACCATAGTGTGTAAACACTATAACTTTTACCCAAACCATTTTTTTTTTTTTGCCCAAACATTTTTTTTTTATCAAAGACATGTAGAACAATAAATTTGGCGAAAATTTTTTATATGGATGTCGTTTTTTTTGCAAAATTTTACAGCTGAAAGTGAAAAATGTCATTTTTTTTGCAAAAAAATCGTTACATTTTGATTAATAACAAAAAAAGTAAAAATGTCAGCAGCAATAAAATACCACCAAATGAAAGCTCTATTAGTGAGAAGAAAAGGAGGTAAAATTCATTTGGGTGGTAAGTTGCATGACCGAGCGATAAACGGTGAAAGTAGTGTAGTGCCGAAGTGTAAAAAGTGCTCTGGTCATGAAGGGGGTTTCAGCTAGCGGGGTTGAAGTGGTTAACACCTGTCTCTGGAACAAATCCAAAGTACTACCGGCAGGCAAGGGTGGAGTAAAAGTGGTTTGGAGTCCCTAAGTGAAGCGCTCTTTCACACTGGTCATTTCCTGCTGATGGTCAACCTCGCAGCCTTGTAATTCTAATAGGGTATGTCCCACATCTATATCAATTTGTTCAAGGTGCTTGCCCCAAAGGAACCAATGCTCAAACTCTCACTAATTGCTGTAAATCTGTACTATTATGTCCCCCTCTCTCCCGTGAAATGTTATAGAATCTATTCAAGTTCAACTTTCTAATAACTTTGAACGAATCAACCTCAAATGCCGCTTTATCAAATTTATGCACCATACTAAAGTTAAGACCCATGGCCAAAAGTGACAAACACTCATAATTTAACACCACATTAGTTAAATTGACCACATTTCCCCCAATTGGTACTGCCGGCATCTGGGCCACGTTGGAAGCTAGCGCTTCCAAGCTACTTGTTTTCTCTTTCTAGTTCTCCCCCTTCTGACTCTCCTCCTAAAGGGCGTTTAGACTGAGGGGATTGTTCATCAGGTATCCACATTTTATTCATGGTGGATTAGGTCCCTTATGTATCATCTGAGGCACTAAAATCCGATTCAGTTGTACAATACTCTTGATTCCAATGTTTACCTTGCCGATTTCTCCTTTGAGTCTGCTTTTTAGGCATCCAATCAAAGATCTTGCCATGCTCATAATCAGATTTAACACGCAAAAATGTGTCCTTTCTTTCTTTAATGTCGGATTGTACTGGGATTAAACACTTTTCCATTTTTTTCAAAAATGACTGACTAAATGACAGTCGCAATATTCAAATTGACCAACACTGTGTCATATTCCTTGATGTTGCGCTCCATGACTAGTTGCATCAACTTGAAGGAGTGATCTAAATGGAGCGCTTTCCACTGATCTACAAATTCCTGATCTGGTTGGAACTGTGAAGTGTCCTTAAATACTGTGAATTGCATAAGATTTCAGTGAATTGATAGTCCAAAACAGCCCCACTTCTCTTTCAGAAAGCTGGATAACTCTCATTTCCAATGCTCGTATACTCATGACCTCCAGACTGTCTTTATCATTACATTGTGCAAAAAATGTGCCTGCATCCACCCGACCTCTGCTTTTATTTTCAATAAAGCTGCTGAAAGATTTTGCAGAGCACCACCTATCATCGCTATTTGCTATGTGCGTTGGAGGGTTGTCTTGGACGGTATACACATGTAGCAGTGCCAGTTGCGTTTTTCTTGATGGAGTTTGAATATACTTGTAACTGAATGAGTATATGTTTCACAGACAGTGGGTGTACAACAACTGTGCCAACCAACAAGTATGACTTTGTGCTAGACCTAAGGACGTTGTCCTGGCAAATCCTTGTTTTTCACCCTTTAACTCCTATACATGGATCGGGTATTTACTGCAAGGGAGACACCAAAATACTTCCTCTTAGAATAATTCTGATGTGGTTGGGTGCTTACCCACGGGTGTCAGAGACACTGGTATGTAGCACTAAAGGATGAGGCAATACTTATAGTCAGGAAGCTGGCTGGGGTTAGGGCAGGCAGAGTACATGCAAATCTGTGAAAGAAGTCCGAGGTCAGGGCAAGCAGTAAAGGGTCAATACAGTAAGCAGGCAGTGGTCAGGTCAGGCAGCAGAGGGTTAGAGTTGCTAAATGGGCAAAGGTTGGTACACATGTGGACAAACAGAACAGCACACCTTTGCATGTAACTGGCAAGCTAGACAACCTAAGCTCAGACACCCTCCCCTAGGAGAAAGTGTCTTAATACCCTGAAGAGACCAATCATTGGCTAGGGAAAACTAGGGTGCATGTGTGTTGGCCCTAGAGGCAGTTCAAAGTGGCCTGATAGGAAAGAGCAGGCATAAGCCTGCAGCAACAAGAGCACTGTGGGATGCCAGCTATCAGGTCTCCTGCTGGTGGGTATTCCACCCAGTGTAGAGTAGGGCAAGTGGACAGCTGGCACAGCAAGAGAAGAAGCAAGATAAATGATATGGAGCCTATGCCAAATTGGAAGAGTGGGACAGCACTTGGCACAGGCTGCCAGCATAACATATGGATCAAGCAGTAACTCAACACCTTTATTTTGTAAAATGTATACAGCACACATGGATGAAATCTACTAACAGTAAAATAAATGCATACAGTATTTAGTGAAAGTGCACCTTATCAATTGCTTTCTTATTTTAAATTGGCTGAATGCTATAACTTATGGCAAGACTGTGAGGCTGAAGTCGGTGATAGTCACAAGTGGATGATTTCAGGAAGAATGATTATGCTACTTAAACAATAAGAAGCTGTGCGACCAAGAAAGAAATGCTGTTTTGATATGCAGTATCATAAGCGTGGCTTCAGTGGTTAGGAAATGTGACATATGAATGTCTTATTATGCTAACTATTTCATGAAAGTTGGTAAAGTTTGACAATAAATTATAGATCACATTTGCTTAGTGCTATCAAATATGAAATCTTGATTTAGAACTACTAACAAACTGTGAGGCAGCCTCACTGGTAATATCATTATAGTAGTCATTCTGGAGGAAAATACTATCATTAATCAGATTTGATGAAAGGGATAATGCTGTACGTAGCATAATGCTTCCTGTCTAGACCACTACAATGGAACCATGCTGAATCTTATTGGGTGCAGTAGTATCTGCAGTATAGTGGATCTTTCAGAGCATTGTGGCTTTCACTATCAATTAAGTGTGAACATATAAAATACTCTGTACTATACTAGGGTCCCCCTAAGGCCTAGTGTTCTGGGAAGAGCCATTAGGAGCCACAAATGGTCATTATATGATGCTCGATATGATATGAGTTATTTTCCCTCCCTACAGGTCATGTATCTTGAAATCCATTTCACATTTTTCAATTTCCGTAAGAATAGTTTATTCAGTGTTGATTATGCTCACTGATTATTGTCTGCACATGCCATTGTGTATATAACACATTACAAAATAGACCTCTACCATTGCTCTATCAACACCTTATTTTTAATGACACTGTATTAGCATGTTCACAATAGTATGGAGGATTTTTGCACAGATTTGCAAAATAGATGTTAGATCTATTTGGTCCCTGTGTCTTTGTACTGTGGGCCAACATTTGATGTTCCATGTTCCATGATATGTTATAGAACACTCCAGACCACAATTATGACTTCTTCCAGTCATGACCATAAAGTTTGCTTCCCAACATGTTTGGGTCTTTATTTTTTTTTAGCACCTTCTCTACCTATTGACCACCCTGTACACAACCTCCTTAACTCACACCCTCAGTGCTATGTCTGTTGTTCGACCATGACTCTACTTGCTGTGTTGCAGTGTCTCCAAATGCTGTACTTTAGAAATAAATAATTGTGACCACCCACAATAATAATAGCAACAGATGGTATCCACACAAAGAATAAGAACAAACAGTGCACTAGACATAAATATTGCCCAACATTGTGACCCAGATGGTAATAGAGCCCAAATGATAGTCCACACAATGAAAGTGCCCTCCCATTTTAGGCTTTACACTGTAATAGCGCCCCGTTTAGTGCTACAATGAGCAGAAATATTGTACTGTTTGTGCCCCATATAGTGATAACTCACCATACAGATGTAGGGTATGCTCAATTCATTTTTGTGATATATGTTTGGCATGTACTCTGGGAGAACTCTTAATTAGAGTTGAGCGGACACCTGGATGTTCGGGTTCGAGAAGTTCGGCCGAACTTCCCGGAAATGTTGAAGTCAATGGGGACCCAAACTTTTCGGCACTAAAGAGGCTGTAAAACAGCCCAGGAAAGGGCTAGAGGGCTGCAAAAGGCAGCAACATGTAGGTAAATCCCATGCAAACAAATGTGGATAGGGAAATGCATTAAAATAAAAATAAAATAAATAAAAATTAACCAATATCAATTGGAGAGAGGTCCCATAGCAGAGAAACTGGCTTCACGTCACCCACCACTGGAACAGTCCATTCTCAGATATTTAGGCCCCGGCACCCAGGCAGAGGAGAGAGGTCCCGTAACAGAGAATCTGTCTTCATGTCAGCAGAGAATCAGTCTGCATGTCATAGCAGAGAATCAGGCTTCACGTCAGCCACCACTGCAACAGTCCATTGTCATATATTTAGGCCCAGCACCCAGGCAGAGGAGAGAGGTCCCGTAACAGAGAATCTGTCTTCATGTCAGCAGAGAATCAGTCTGCATGTCATAGCAGAGAATCAGGCTTCACGTCAGCCACCACTGCAACAGTCCATTGTCATATATTTAGGGCCCAGGCACCCAGGCAGAGGAGAGAGGTCCCGTAACAGAGGATCTGGCTTCATGTCAGCAGAGAATCAGTCTGCATGTCATAGCAGAGAATCAGGCTTCACGTCAGCCACCACTGCAACAGTCCATTGGCATATATTTAGGCCCAGCACACAGGCAGAGGAGAGAGGTCCCGTAACAGAGAATCTGTCTTCATGTCAGCAGAGAATCAGTCTGCATGTCATAGCAGAGAATCAGGCTTCACGTCACCCAACATTGGAACAGTCCATTGGCATATATTTAGGCCTCGACACCCAGACAGAGGAGAGGTTCATTCAACTTTGGGTAGCCTCGCAATATAATGGTAAAATGAAAATAAAAATAGGATTGAATGAGGAAGTGCCCTGGAGTACAATAATATATGGTTAAGGGGAGGTAGTTAATGTCTAATCTGCACAAGGGATGGACAGGTCCTGTGGGATCCATGCCTGGTTCATTTTTATGAACGTCAGCTTGTCCACATTGGCTGTAGACAGGCGGCTGCGTTTGTCTGTAATGACGCCCCCTGCCATGCTGAATACACGTTCAGACAACACGCTGGCCGCCGGGCAGGCCAGCACCTCCAAGGCATAAAAGGCTAGCTCTGGCCACGTGGACAATTTAGAGACCCAGAAGTTGAATGGGGCCGAACCATAAGTCAGTACGTGGAGGGGTGTGCACACGTACTGTTCCACCATGTTAGTGAAATGTTGCCTCCTGCTAACACGTTGCGTATCAGGTGGTGGTGCAGTTAGCTGTGGCGTGTTGACAAAACTTTTCCACATCTCTGCCATGCTAACCCTGCCCTCAGAGGAGCTGGCCGTGACACAGCTGCCTTGGCGACCTCTTGCTCCTCCTCTGCCTTGGCCTTGGGCTTCCACTTGTTCCCCTGTGACATTTGGGAATGCTCTTAGTAGCGCGTCTACCAACGTGCGCTTGTACTCGCGCATCTTCCTATCACGCTCCAGTGCAGGAAGTAAGGTGGGCACATTGTCTTTGTAGCGTGGATCCAGCAGGGTGGCAACCCAGTAGTCCGCACACGTTAAAATGTGGGCAACTCTGCTGTCGTTGCGCAGGCACTGCAGCATGTAGTCGCTCATGTGTGCCAGGCTGCCCAGGGGTAAGGACAAGCTGTCCTCTGTGGGAGGCGTATCGTCATCGTCCTGCCTTTCCCCCCAGCCACGCACCAGTGATGGGCCCGAGCTGCGTTGGGTGCCACCCCGCTGTGACCATGCTTCATCCTCATCCTCCTCCACCTCATCCTTGTCCTCCTCGTCCTCCAGTAGTGGGCCCTGGCTGGCCACATTTGCACCTGGCCTCTGCTGTTGCCAAAAACCTCCCTCTGAGTCACTTCGAAGAGACTGGCCTGAAAGTGCTAAAAATGACCCCTCTTCCTCCTCCTCCTCCTCCTCCTGGGCCACCTCCTCTTCCATCGTCGCCCTAAGTGTTTTCTTAAGGAGACATAGAAGTGGTATTGTAACGCTGATAACGGCATCATCGCCACTGGCCATGTTGGTGGAGTACTCGAAACAGAGCAACAGGGCACACAGGTCTCGCATGGAGGCCCAGTCATTGGTGGTGAAGTGGTGCTGTTCCGCAGTGCGACTGACCCGTGCGTGCTGCAGCTGAAACTCCACTATGGCCTGCTGCTGCTCGCACAGTCTGTCCAGCATGTGCAAGGTGGAGTTCCACCTGGTGGGCACGTCGCATATGAAGCGTGAGCGGGAAGGCCGAAGTTACGCTGTAGCGCAGACAGGCGAGCACTTTATGCAGCAGCTCTGACATGTCGGGGTAGTTGTGAATGAACTTCTGCACCACCAAATTTAGCACATGCGCCAGGCAAGGGATGTGCGTCAAACCGGCTAGTCCCAGAGCTGCAACGAGATTTCGCCCATTATCGCACACCACCAGGCCGGGCTTGAGGCTCACCGGCAGCAACCACTCTTCGGTCTGTTGTTCTATACCACGCCACAACTCCTGTGCGGTGTGGGGCCTGTCCCCCAAACATATGAGTTTCAGAATGGCCTGCTGACGTTTACCCCGGGCTGTGCTGAAGTTGGTGGTGAAGGTGTGTGGCTGACTGAATGAGCAGGTGGAAGAAGAGGAGGAGGAAGCCGAGAAGGAGGAGGTGGCAACAGGAGGCAAAGAATGTTGCCCTGCGATCCTTGGCGGCGGAAGGACGTGCGCCAAACAGCTCTCCGCCTGGGGCACAGCTGCCACTACATTTACCCAGTCTGCAGTTAGGGAGATATAGCGTCCCTGGCCGTGCTTACTGGTCCACGTATCTGTGGTTAGGTGGACCTTGCTACAGATGGCGTTGCGCAGTGCACACTTGATTTTATCGGATACTTGGTTGTGCAGGGAAGGCACGGCTCTCTTGGAGAAGTAGTGGCGGCTGGGAACAACATACTGTGGGACAGCAAGTGACATGAGCTGTTTGAAGCTGTCTGTGTCCACCAGCCTAAATGACAGCATTTCATAGGCCAATAGTTTAGAAATGCTGGCATTCAGGGCCAGGGATCGAGGGTGGCTAGGTGGGAATTTACGCTTTCTCTCAAATATTTGTGAGATGGAGAGCTGAACGCTGACGTGTGACATGGTTGAGATGCTTGCTGACGGAGGTGGTGGTGGTGTTGGTGGTACATCCCCTGTTTGCTGGGCGGCAGGTGCCAACGTTCCTCCAGAGGCGGAGGAAGAGGCCGAGGCGGCAGCAGCAGAAGAGGCCGAGTCGGCAGCAGCAGAAGAGGTAGCAGGGGGAGCCTGAGCGACTTCCTTGTTTTTAAGGTGTTTACTCCACTGCAGTTCATGCTTTGCATGCAGGTGCCTGGTCATGCAGGTTGTGCTAAGGTTCAGAACGTTAATGCCTCGCCTCAGGCTCTGATGGCACAGCGTGCAAACCACTCGGGTCTTGTCGTCAGCACATTGTTTGAAGAAGTGCCATGCCAGGGAACTCCTTGAAGCTGCCTTTGGGGTGCTCGGTCCCAGATGGCGGCGGTCAGTAGCAGGCGGAGTCTTTTGGCGGCGGGTGTTCTGCTTTTGCCCACTGCTCCCTCTTTTGCTACGCTGTTGGCTCGGTCTCACCACTGCCTCTTCCTCCGAACTGTGAAAGTCAGTGGCACGACCTTCATTCCATGTGGGGTCTAGGACCTCATCGTCCCCTGCATCGTCTTCCACCCAGTCTTGATCCCTGACCTCCTGTTCAGTCTGCACACTGCAGAAAGACGCAGCAGTTGGCACCTGTGTTTCGTCATCATCAGAGACTTGCTGAGGTGGTATTCCCATGTCCTCATCATCAGGAAACATAAGTGGTTGTGCGTCAGTGCATTCTATGTCTTCCACCGCTGGGGAAGGGCTAGGTGGATGCCCTTGGGAAACCCTGCCAGCAGAGTCTTCAAACAGCATAAGAGAGTGCTGCATAACTTGAGGCTCAGACAGTTTCCCTGATATGCATGGGGGTGATGTGACAGACTGATGGGGTTGGTTTTCAGGCGCCATCTGTGCGCTTTCTGCAGAAGACTGGGTGGGAGATAATGTGAACGTGCTGGATCCACTGTCGGCCACCCAATTGACTAATGCCTGTACCTGCTCAGGCCTTACCATCCTTAGAACGGCATTGGGCCCCACCATATATCGCTGTAAATTCTGGCGGCTACTGGGACCTGAGGTAGTTGGTACACTAGGACGTGTGGATGTGGCAGAACGGCCACGTCCTCTCCCAGCACCAGAGGGTCCACTAACACCACCACGACCATGTCCACGTCATCGTCCCTTACTAGATGTTTTCCTCATTGTTATCGTTCACCACAACAACAAAAATATTATTTGCCCCAATGTATTGAATTCAAATTCAGGCCTTTTTTTTACAGACACCTAACACTATCTGGCTATCTATTTAGTTACCGTATTACACTAATACAGGCACAGCAGTAACCACAGATTTAGCTGACTATGAATTTGAGGCCTAGTATTTAGGCGCTGGGTGACAGGTATACGTTTTACGGACAGAATTAGACTGGGATATGCACAGTAGCGTGTGTGTGAAGTTATTCAGAATGACCCTATGTGCACCTTGAATCTGATATACCCTTTTAGGGATAGATTTAAAATAGCTCTGATACAGCAGAAACCACTAAATTAGGAAATTGCTAAATTGGGAATTGTATTTCAACCCAGAACAAAAAATGTGCTTTGACGGACACTAAATAACTTGCCCAGCCACAACAGTACAGCAGTAACGACAGATTTAGCTGGATATAAATTTGAGGCCTAGTATTTAGGCGCTGGGTGACAGGTATAGGTTTACTGACAGAATTAGACTTGGAAATGCACAGTAGCGTGTGTGTGAAGTTATTCAGAATGACCCTATGTGCACCTTGAATCTGATATACCCTTTTAGGGATAGATTTAAAATAGCTCTGATACAGCAGAAACCACTAAATTAGGAAATTGCTAAATTGGGAATTGTATTTCAACCCAGAACAAAAAATGTGCTTTGACGGACACTAAATAACTTGCCCAGCCACAACAGTACAGCAGTAACGACAGATTTAGCTGGATATAAATTTGAGGCCTAGTATTTAGGCGCTGGGTGACAGGTATAGGTTTACTGACAGAATTAGACTTGGAAATGCACAGTAGCGTGTGTGTGAAGTTATTCAGAATGACCCTATGTGCACCTTGAATCTGATATACCCTTTTAGGGATAGATTTAAAATAGCTCTGATACAGCAGAAACCACTAAATTAGGAAATTGCTAAATTGGGAATTGTATTTCAACCCAGAACAAAAAATGTGCTTTGACGGACACTAAATAACTTGCCCAGCCACAACAGTACAGCAGTAACGACAGATTTAGCTGGATATAAATTTGAGGCCTAGTATTTAGGCGCTGGGTGACAGGTATAGGTTTACTGACAGAATTAGACTTGGAAATGCACAGTAGCGTGTGTGTGAAGTTATTCAGAATGACCCTATGTGCACCTTGAATCTGATATACCCTTTTAGGGATAGATTTAAAATAGCTCTGATACAGCAGAAACCACTAAATTAGGAAATTGCTAAATTGGGAATTGTATTTCAACCCAGAACAAAAAATGTGCTTTGACGGACACTAAATAACTTGCCCAGCCACAACAGTACAGCAGTAACGACAGATTTAGCTGGATATAAATTTGAGGCCTAGTATTTAGGCGCTGGGTGACAGGTATAGGTTTACTGACAGAATTAGACTTGGAAATGCACAGTAGCGTGTGTGTGAAGTTATTCAGAATGACCCTATGTGCACCTTGAATCTGATATACCCTTTTAGGGATAGATTTAAAATAGCTCTGATACAGCAGAAACCACTAAATTAGGAAATTGCTAAATTGGGAATTGTATTTCAACCCAGAACAAAAAATGTGCTTTGACGGACACTAAATAACTTGCCCAGCCACAACAGTACAGCAGTAACGACAGATTTAGCTGGATATAAATTTGAGGCCTAGTATTTAGGCGCTGGGTGACAGGTATAGGTTTACTGACAGAATTAGACTTGGAAATGCACAGTAGCGTGTGTGTGAAGTTATTCAGAATGACCCTATGTGCACCTTGAATCTGATATACCCTTTTAGGGATAGATTTTTGATAGCTCTGATACAGCAGAAACCACTAAATTAGGAAATTGCTAAATTGGGAATTGTATTTCAACCCAGAACAAAAAATGTGCTTTGACGGACACTAAATAACTTGCCCAGCCACAACAGTACAGCAGTAACGACAGATTTAGCTGGATATAAATTTGAGGCCTAGTATTTAGGCGCTGGGTGACAGGTATAGGTTTACTGACTGAATTAGACTTGGAAATGCACAGTAGCGTGTGTGTGAAGTTATTCAGAATGACCCTATGTGCACCTTGAATCTGATATACCCTTTTAGGGATAGATTTAAAATAGCTCTGATACAGCAGAAACCACTAAATTAGGAAATTGCTAAATTGGGAATTGTATTTCAACCCAGAACAAAAAATGTGCTTTGACGGACACTAAATAACTTGCCCAGCCACAACAGTACAGCAGTAACGACAGATTTAGCTGGATATAAATTTGAGGCCTAGTATTTAGGCGCTGGGTGACAGGTATAGGTTTACTGACAGAATTAGACTTGGAAATGCACAGTAGCGTGTGTGTGAAGTTATTCAGAATGACCCTATGTGCACCTTGATCTGATATACCCTTTTAGGGATAGTATTTAAAGTAGGCCTGATACAGCAGAAACCACTAAATTAGGAAATTGCTAAATTGGGAATTGTATTTCAACCCAGAACAAAAAATGTGCTTTGACGGACACTAAATAACTTGCCCAGCCACAACAGTACAGCAGTAACGACAGATTTAGCTGGATATAAATTTGAGGCCTAGTATTTAGGCGCTGGGTGACAGGTATAGGTTTACTGACAGAATTAGACTTGGAAATGCACAGTAGCGTGTGTGTGAAGTTATTCAGAATGACCCTATGTGCACCTTGAATCTGATATACCCTTTTAGGGATAGATTTAAAGTAGCTCTGATACAGCAGAAACCACTAAATTAGGAAATTGCTAAATTGGGAATTGTATTTCAACCCAGAACAAAAAATGTGCTTTGACGGACACTAAATAACTTGCCCAGCCACAACAGTACAGCAGTAACGACAGATTTAGCTGGATATAAATTTGAGGCCTAGTATTTAGGCGCTGGGTGACAGGTATAGGTTTACTGACAGAATTAGACTTGGAAATGCACAGTAGCGTGTGTGTGAAGTTATTCAGAATGACCCTATGTGCACCTTGAATCTGATATACCCTTTTAGGGATAGATTTAAAATAGCTCTGATACAGCAGAAACCACTAAATTAGGAAATTGCTAAATTGGGAATTGTATTTCAACCCAGAACAAAAAATGTGCTTTGACGGACACTAAATAACTTGCCCAGCCACAACAGTACAGCAGTAACGACAGATTTAGCTGGATATAAATTTGAGGCCTAGTATTTAGGCGCTGGGTGACAGGTATAGGTTTACTGACAGAATTAGACTTGGAAATGCACAGTAGCGTGTGTGTGAAGTTATTCAGAATGACCCTATGTGCACCTTGAATCTGATATACCCTTTTAGGGATAGATTTAAAATAGCTCTGATACAGCAGAAACCACTAAATTAGGAAATTGCTAAATTGGGAATTGTATTTCAACCCAGAACAAAAAATGTGCTTTGACGGACACTAAATAACTTGCCCAGCCACAACAGTACAGCAGTAACGACAGATTTAGCTGGATATAAATTTGAGGCCTAGTATTTAGGCGCTGGGTGACAGGTATAGATTTACTGACAGAATTAGACTTGGAAATGCACAGTAGCGTGTGTGTGAAGTTATTCAGAATGACCCTATGTGCACCTTGAATCTGATATACCCTTTTAGGGATAGATTTAAAGTAGGCTCTGATACAGCAGAAACCACTAAATTAGGAAATTGCTAAATTGGGAATTGTATTTCAACCCAGAACAAAAAATGTGCTTTGACGGACACTAAATAACTTGCCCAGCCACAACAGTACAGCAGTAACGACAGATTTAGCTGGATATAAATTTGAGGCCTAGTATTTAGGCGCTGGGTGACAGGTATAGATTTACTGACAGAATTAGACTTGGAAATGCACAGTAGCGTGTGTGTGAAGTTATTCAGAATGACCCTATGTGCACCTTGAATCTGATATACCCTTTTAGGGATAGATTTAAAGTAGGCCTGATACAGCAGAAACCACTAAATTAGGAAATTGCTAAATTGGGAATTGTATTTCAACCCAGAACAAAAAATGTGCTTTGACGGACACTAAATAACTTGCCCAGCCACAACAGTACAGCAGTAACGACAGATTTAGCTGGATATAAATTTGAGGCCTAGTATTTAGGCGCTGGGTGACAGGTATAGGATTTACTGACAGAATTAGACTTGGAAATGCACAGTAGCGTGTGTGTGAAGTTATTCAGAATGACCCTATGTGCACCTTGAATCTGATATACCCTTTTAGGGATAGATTTAAAATAGCTCTGATACAGCAGAAACCACTAAATTAGGAAATTGCTAAATTGGGAATTGTATTTCAACCCAGAACAAAAAATGTGCTTTGACGGACACTAAATAACTTGCCCAGCCACAACAGTACAGCAGTAACGACAGATTTAGCTGGATATAAATTTGAGGCCTAGTATTTAGGCGCTGGGTGACAGGTATAGGTTTACTGACAGAATTAGACTTGGAAATGCACAGTAGCGTGTGTGTGAAGTTATTCAGAATGACCCTATGTGCACCTTGAATCTGATATACCCTTTTAGGGATAGATTTAAATAGCTCTGATACAGCAGAAACCACTAAATTAGGAAATTGCTAAATTGGGAATTGTATTTCAACCCAGAACAAAAAATGTGCTTTGACGGACACTAAATAACTTGCCCAGCCACAACAGTACAGCAGTAACGACAGATTTAGCTGGATATAAATTTGAGGCCTAGTATTTAGGCGCTGGGTGACAGGTATAGGTTTACTGACAGAATTAGACTTGGAAATGCACAGTAGCGTGTGTGTGAAGTTATTCAGAATGACCCTATGTGCACCTTGAATCTGATATACCCTTTTAGGGATAGATTTAAAGTAGGCTCTGATACAGCAGAAACCACTAAATTAGGAAATTGCTAAATTGGGAATTGTATTTCAACCCAGAACAAAAAATGTGCTTTGACGGACACTAAATAACTTGCCCAGCCACAACAGTACAGCAGTAACGACAGATTTAGCTGGATATAAATTTGAGGCCTAGTATTTAGGCGCTGGGTGACAGGTATAGGTTTACTGACAGAATTAGACTTGGAAATGCACAGTAGCGTGTGTGTGAAGTTATTCAGAATGACCCTATGTGCACCTTGAATCTGATATACCCTTTTAGGGATAGATTTAAAGTAGGCTCTGATACAGCAGAAACCACTAAATTAGGAAATTGCTAAATTGGGAATTGTATTTCAACCCAGAACAAAAAATGTGCTTTGACGGACACTAAATAACTTGCCCAGCCACAACAGTACAGCAGTAACGACAGATTTAGCTGGATATAAATTTGAGGCCTAGTATTTAGGCGCTGGGTGACAGGTATAGATTTACTGACAGAATTAGACTTGGAAATGCACAGTAGCGTGTGTGTGAAGTTATTCAGAATGACCCTATGTGCACCTTGAATCTGATATACCCTTTTAGGGATAGATTTAAAGTAGCTCTGATACAGCAGAAACCACTAAATTAGGAAATTGCTAAATTGGGAATTGTATTTCAACCCAGAACAAAAAATGTGCTTTGACGGACACTAAATAACTTGCCCAGCCACAACAGTACAGCAGTAACGACAGATTTAGCTGGATATAAATTTGAGGCCTAGTATTTAGGCGCTGGGTGACAGGTATAGATTTACTGACAGAATTAGACTTGGAAATGCACAGTAGCGTGTGTGTGAAGTTATTCAGAATGACCCTATGTGCACCTTGAATCTGATATACCCTTTTAGGGATAGATTTAAAATAGCTCTGATACAGCAGAAACCACTAAATTAGGAAATTGCTAAATTGGGAATTGTATTTCAACCCAGAACAAAAAATGTGCTTTGACGGACACTAAATAACTTGCCCAGCCACAACAGTACAGCAGTAACGACAGATTTAGCTGGATATAAATTTGAGGCCTAGTATTTAGGCGCTGGGTGACAGGTATAGGTTTACTGACAGAATTAGACTTGGAAATGCACAGTAGCGTGTGTGTGAAGTTATTCAGAATGACCCTATGTGCACCTTGAATCTGATATACCCTTTTAGGGATAGATTTAAAGTAGCTCTGATACAGCAGAAACCACTAAATTAGGAAATTGCTAAATTGGGAATTGTATTTCAACCCAGAACAAAAAATGTGCTTTGACGGACACTAAATAACTTGCCCAGCCACAACAGTACAGCAGTAACGACAGATTTAGCTGGATATAAATTTGAGGCCTAGTATTTAGGCGCTGGGTGACAGGTATAGATTTACTGACAGAATTAGACTTGGAAATGCACAGTAGCGTGTGTGTGAAGTTATTCAGAATGACCCTATGTGCACCTTGAATCTGATATACCCTTTTAGGGATAGATTTAAAATAGCTCTGATACAGCAGAAACCACTAAATTAGGAAATTGCTAAATTGGGAATTGTATTTCAACCCAGAACAAAAAATGTGCTTTGACGGACACTAAATAACTTGACCAGCCACAACAGTACAGCAGTAACGACAGATTTAGCTGGATATAAATTTGAGGCCTAGTATTTAGGCGCTGGGTGACAGGTATAGATTTACTGACAGAATTAGACTTGGAAATGCACAGTAGCGTGTGTGTGAAGTTATTCAGAATGACCCTATGTGCACCTTGAATCTGATATACCCTTTTAGGGATAGATTTAAAATAGCTCTGATACAGCAGAAACCACTAAATTAGGAAATTGCTAAATTGGGAATTGTATTTCAACCCAGAACAAAAAATGTGCTTTGACGGACACTAAATAACTTGCCCAGCCACAACAGTACAGCAGTAACGACAGATTTAGCTGGATATAAATTTGAGGCCTAGTATTTAGGCGCTGGGTGACAGGTATAGATTTACTGACAGAATTAGACTTGGAAATGCACAGTAGCGTGTGTGTGAAGTTATTCAGAATGACCCTATGTGCACCTTGAATCTGATATACCCTTTTAGGGATAGATTTAAAATAGCTCTGATACAGCAGAAACCACTAAATTAGGAAATTGCTAAATTGGGAATTGTATTTCAACCCAGAACAAAAAATGTGCTTTGACGGACACTAAATAACTTGCCCAGCCACAACAGTACAGCAGTAACGACAGATTTAGCTGGATATAAATTTGAGGCCTAGTATTTAGGCGCTGGGTGACAGGTATAGGTTTACTGACAGAATTAGACTTGGAAATGCACAGTAGCGTGTGTGTGAAGTTATTCAGAATGACCCTATGTGCACCTTGAATCTGATATACCCTTTTAGGGATAGATTTAAAATAGCTCTGATACAGCAGAAACCACTAAATTAGGAAATTGCTAAATTGGGAATTGTATTTCAACCCAGAACAAAAAATGTGCTTTGACGGACACTAAATAACTTGCCCAGCCACAACAGTACAGCAGTAACGACAGATTTAGCTGGATATAAATTTGAGGCCTAGTATTTAGGCGCTGGGTGACAGGTATAGGATTTACTGACAGAATTAGACTTGGAAATGCACAGTAGCGTGTGTGTGAAGTTATTCAGAATGACCCTATGTGCACCTTGAATCTGATATACCCTTTTAGGGATAGATTTAAATAGCTCTGATACAGCAGAAACCACTAAATTAGGAAATTGCTAAATTGGGAATTGTATTTCAACCCAGAACAAAAAATGTGCTTTGACGGACACTAAATAACTTGCCCAGCCACAACAGTACAGCAGTAACGACAGATTTAGCTGGATATAAATTTGAGGCCTAGTATTTAGGCGCTGGGTGACAGGTATAGGTTTACTGACAGAATTAGACTTGGAAATGCACAGTAGCGTGTGTGTGAAGTTATTCAGAATGACCCTATGTGCACCTTGAATCTGATATACCCTTTTAGGGATAGATTTAAAGTAGCTCTGATACAGCAGAAACCACTAAATTAGGAAATTGCTAAATTGGGAATTGTATTTCAACCCAGAACAAAAAATGTGCTTTGACGGACACTAAATAACTTGCCCAGCCACAACAGTACAGCAGTAACGACAGATTTAGCTGGATATAAATTTGAGGCCTAGTATTTAGGCGCTGGGTGACAGGTATAGATTTACTGACAGAATTAGACTTGGAAATGCACAGTAGCGTGTGTGTGAAGTTATTCAGAATGACCCTATGTGCACCTTGAATCTGATATACCCTTTTAGGGATAGATTTAAAATAGCTCTGATACAGCAGAAACCACTAAATTAGGAAATTGCTAAATTGGGAATTGTATTTCAACCCAGAACAAAAAATGTGCTTTGACGGACACTAAATAACTTGCCCAGCCACAACAGTACAGCAGTAACGACAGATTTAGCTGGATATAAATTTGAGGCCTAGTATTTAGGCGCTGGGTGACAGGTATAGGTTTACTGACAGAATTAGACTTGGAAATGCACAGTAGCGTGTGTGTGAAGTTATTCAGAATGACCCTATGTGCACCTTGAATCTGATATACCCTTTTAGGGATAGATTTAAATAGCTCTGATACAGCAGAAACCACTAAATTAGGAAATTGCTAAATTGGGAATTGTATTTCAACCCAGAACAAAAAATGTGCTTTGACGGACACTAAATAACTTGCCCAGCCACAACAGTACAGCAGTAACGACAGATTTAGCTGGATATAAATTTGAGGCCTAGTATTTAGGCGCTGGGTGACAGGTATAGATTTACTGACAGAATTAGACTTGGAAATGCACAGTAGCGTGTGTGTGAAGTTATTCAGAATGACCCTATGTGCACCTTGAATCTGATATACCCTTTTAGGGATAGATTTAAAATAGCTCTGATACAGCAGAAACCACTAAATTAGGAAATTGCTAAATTGGGAATTGTATTTCAACCCAGAACAAAAAATGTGCTTTGACGGACACTAAATAACTTGCCCAGCCACAACAGTACAGCAGTAACGACAGATTTAGCTGGATATAAATTTGAGGCCTAGTATTTAGGCGCTGGGTGACAGGTATAGATTTACTGACAGAATTAGACTTGGAAATGCACAGTAGCGTGTGTGTGAAGTTATTCAGAATGACCCTATGTGCACCTTGAATCTGATATACCCTTTTAGGGATAGATTTAAATAGCTCTGATACAGCAGAAACCACTAAATTAGGAAATTGCTAAATTGGGAATTGTATTTCAACCCAGAACAAAAAATGTGCTTTGACGGACACTAAATAACTTGCCCAGCCACAACAGTACAGCAGTAACGACAGATTTAGCTGGATATAAATTTGAGGCCTAGTATTTAGGCGCTGGGTGACAGGTATAGATTTACTGACAGAATTAGACTTGGAAATGCACAGTAGCGTGTGTGTGAAGTTATTCAGAATGACCCTATGTGCACCTTGAATCTGATATACCCTTTTAGGGATAGATTTAAATAGCTCTGATACAGCAGAAACCACTAAATTAGGAAATTGCTAAATTGGGAATTGTATTTCAACCCAGAACAAAAAATGTGCTTTGACGGACACTAAATAACTTGCCCAGCCACAACAGTACAGCAGTAACGACAGATTTAGCTGGATATAAATTTGAGGCCTAGTATTTAGGCGCTGGGTGACAGGTATAGGTTTACTGACAGAATTAGACTTGGAAATGCACAGTAGCGTGTGTGTGAAGTTATTCAGAATGACCCTATGTGCACCTTGAATCTGATATACCCTTTTAGGGATAGATTTAAAATAGCTCTGATACAGCAGAAACCACTAAATTAGGAAATTGCTAAATTGGGAATTGTATTTCAACCCAGAACAAAAAATGTGCTTTGACGGACACTAAATAACTTGCCCAGCCACAACAGTACAGCAGTAACGACAGATTTAGCTGGATATAAATTTGAGGCCTAGTATTTAGGCGCTGGGTGACAGGTATAGATTTGCTGACAGAATTAGACTTGGAAATGCACAGTAGCGTGTGTGTGAAGTTATTCAGAATGACCTTATGTGCACCTTGAATCTTATATACCCTTTTAGGGATAGATTAAAATAGCTCTGATACAGCAGAAACCACTAAATTAGGAAATTGCTAAATTGGGAATTGTATTTCAACCCAGAACAAAAAATGTGCTTTGACGGACACTAAATAACTTGCCCAGCCACAACAGTACAGCAGTAACGACAGATTTAGCTGGATATAAATTTGAGGCCTAGTATTTAGGCGCTGGGTGACAGGTATAGGTTTACTGACAGAATTAGACTTGGAAATGCACAGTAGCGTGTGTGTGAAGTTATTCAGAATGACCCTATGTGCACCTTGAATCTGATATACCCTTTTAGGGATAGATTTAAAATAGCTCTGATACAGCAGAAACCACTAAATTAGGAAATTGCTAAATTGGGAATTGTATTTCAACCCAGAACAAAAAATGTGCTTTGACGGACACTAAATAACTTGCCCAGCCACAACAGTACAGCAGTAACGACAGATTTAGCTGGATATAAATTTGAGGCCTAGTATTTAGGCGCTGGGTGACAGGTATAGGTTTACTGACAGAATTAGACTTGGAAATGCACAGTAGCGTGTGTGTGAAGTTATTCAGAATGACCCTATGTGCACCTTGAATCTGATATACCCTTTTAGGGATAGATTTAAAATAGCTCTGATACAGCAGAAACCACTAAATTAGGAAATTGCTAAATTGGGAATTGTATTTCAACCCAGAACAAAAAATGTGCTTTGACGGACACTAAATAACTTGCCCAGCCACAACAGTACAGCAGTAACGACAGATTTAGCTGGATATAAATTTGAGGCCTAGTATTTAGGCGCTGGGTGACAGGTATAGATTTACTGACAGAATTAGACTTGGAAATGCACAGTAGCGTGTGTGTGAAGTTATTCAGAATGACCCTATGTGCACTTTGAATCTGATATACCCTTTTAGGGATAGATTTAAAGTAGCTCTGATACAGCAGAAACCACTAAATTAGGAAATTGCTAAATTGGGAATTGTATTTCAACCCAGAACAAAAAATGTGCTTTGACGGACACTAAATAACTTGCCCAGCCACAACAGTACAGCAGTAACGACAGATTTAGCTGGATATAAATTTGAGGCCTAGTATTTAGGCGCTGGGTGACAGGTATAGATTTACTGACAGAATTAGACTTGGAAATGCACAGTAGCGTGTGTGTGAAGTTATTCAGAATGACCCTATGTGCACCTTGAATCTGATATACCCTTTTAGGGATAGATTTAAAATAGCTCTGATACAGCAGAAACCACTAAATTAGGAAATTGCTAAATTGGGAATTGTATTTCAACCCAGAACAAAAAATGTGCTTTGACGGACACTAAATAACTTGCCCAGCCACAACAGTACAGCAGTAACGACAGATTTAGCTGGATATAAATTTGAGGCCTAGTATTTAGGCGCTGGGTGACAGGTATAGATTTACTGACAGAATTAGACTTGGAAATGCACAGTAGCGTGTGTGTGAAGTTATTCAGAATGACCCTATGTGCACCTTGAATCTGATATACCCTTTTAGGGATAGATTTAAATAGCTCTGATACAGCAGAAACCACTAAATTAGGAAATTGCTAAATTGGGAATTGTATTTCAACCCAGAACAAAAAATGTGCTTTGACGGACACTAAATAACTTGCCCAGCCACAACAGTACAGCAGTAACGACAGATTTAGCTGGATATAAATTTGAGGCCTAGTATTTAGGCGCTGGGTGACAGGTATAGATTTACTGACAGAATTAGACTTGGAAATGCACAGTAGCGTGTGTGTGAAGTTATTCAGAATGACCCTATGTGCACCTTGAATCTGATATACCCTTTTAGGGATAGATTTAAATAGCTCTGATACAGCAGAAACCACTAAATTAGGAAATTGCTAAATTGGGAATTGTATTTCAACCCAGAACAAAAAATGTGCTTTGACGGACACTAAATAACTTGCCCAGCCACAACAGTACAGCAGTAACGACAGATTTAGCTGGATATAAATTTGAGGCCTAGTATTTAGGCGCTGGGTGACAGGTATAGATTTACTGACAGAATTAGACTTGGAAATGCACAGTAGCGTGTGTGTGAAGTTATTCAGAATGACCCTATGTGCACCTTGAATCTGATATACCCTTTTAGGGATAGATTTAAAGTAGCTCTGATACAGCAGAAACCACTAAATTAGGAAATTGCTAAATTGGGAATTGTATTTCAACCCAGAACAAAAACTGTGCTTTGACGGACACTAAATAACTTGCCCAGCCACAACAGTACAGCAGTAACGACAGATTTAGCTGGATATAAATTTGAGGCCTAGTATTTAGGCGCTGGGTGACAGGTATAGATTTACTGACAGAATTAGACTTGGAAATGCACAGTAGCGTGTGTGTGAAGTTATTCAGAATGACCCTATGTGCACCTTGAATCTTATATACCCTTTTAGGGATAGATTTAAAGTAGGCTCTGATACAGCAGAAACCACTAAATTAGGAAATTGCTAAATTGGGAATTGTATTTCAACCCAGAACAAAAAATGTGCTTTGACGGACACTAAATAACTTGCCCAGCCACAACAGTACAGCAGTAACGACAGATTTAGCTGGATATAAATTTGAGGCCTAGTATTTAGGCGCTGGGTGACAGGTATAGATTTACTGACAGAATTAGACTTGGAAATGCACAGTAGCGTGTGTGTGAAGTTATTCAGAATGACCCTATGTGCACCTTGAATCTGATATACCCTTTTAGGGATAGATTTAAATAGCTCTGATACAGCAGAAACCACTAAATTAGGAAATTGCTAAATTGGGAATTGTATTTCAACCCAGAACAAAAAATGTGCTTTGACGGACACTAAATAACTTGCCCAGCCACAACAGTACAGCAGTAACGACAGATTTAGCTGGATATAAATTTGAGGCCTAGTATTTAGGCGCTGGGTGACAGGTATAGGTTTACTGACAGAATTAGACTTGGAAATGCACAGTAGCGTGTGTGTGAAGTTATTCAGAATGACCCTATGTGCACCTTGAATCTGATATACCCTTTTAGGGATAGATTTAAAATAGCTCTGATACAGCAGAAACCACTAAATTAGGAAATTGCTAAATTGGGAATTGTATTTCAACCCAGAACAAAAAATGTGCTTTGACGGACACTAAATAACTTGCCCAGCCACAACAGTACAGCAGTAACGACAGATTTAGCTGGATATAAATTTGAGGCCTAGTATTTAGGCGCTGGGTGACAGGTATAGATTTACTGACAGAATTAGACTTGGAAATGCACAGTAGCGTGTGTGTGAAGTTATTCAGAATGACCCTATGTGCACCTTGAATCTGATATACCCTTTTAGGGATAGATTTAAATAGCTCTGATACAGCAGAAACCACTAAATTAGGAAATTGCTAAATTGGGAATTGTATTTCAACCCAGAACAAAAAATGTGCTTTGACGGACACTAAATAACTTGCCCAGCCACAACAGTACAGCAGTAACGACAGATTTAGCTGGATATAAATTTGAGGCCTAGTATTTAGGCGCTGGGTGACAGGTATAGATTTACTGACAGAATTAGACTTGGAAATGCACAGTAGCGTGTGTGTGAAGTTATTCAGAATGACCCTATGTGCACCTTGAATCTGATATACCCTTTTAGGGATAGATTTAAAATAGCTCTGATACAGCAGAAACCACTAAATTAGGAAATTGCTAAATTGGGAATTGTATTTCAACCCAGAACAAAAAATGTGCTTTGACGGACACTAAATAACTTGCCCAGCCACAACAGTACAGCAGTAACGACAGATTTAGCTGGATATAAATTTGAGGCCTAGTATTTAGGCGCTGGGTGACAGGTATAGATTTACTGACAGAATTAGACTTGGAAATGCACAGTAGCGTGTGTGTGAAGTTATTCAGAATGACCCTATGTGCACCTTGAATCTGATATACCCTTTTAGGGATAGATTTAAAATAGCTCTGATACAGCAGAAACCACTAAATTAGGAAATTGCTAAATTGGGAATTGTATTTCAACCCAGAACAAAAAATGTGCTTTGACGGACACTAAATAACTTGCCCAGCCACAACAGTACAGCAGTAACGACAGATTTAGCTGGATATAAATTTGAGGCCTAGTATTTAGGCGCTGGGTGACAGGTATAGATTTACTGACAGAATTAGACTTGGAAATGCACAGTAGCGTGTGTGTGAAGTTATTCAGAATGACCCTATGTGCACCTTGAATCTGATATACCCTTTTAGGGATAGATTTAAATAGCTCTGATACAGCAGAAACCACTAAATTAGGAAATTGCTAAATTGGGAATTGTATTTCAACCCAGAACAAAAAATGTGCTTTGACGGACACTAAATAACTTGCCCAGCCACAACAGTACAGCAGTAACGACAGATTTAGCTGGATATAAATTTGAGGCCTAGTATTTAGGCGCTGGGTGACAGGTATAGATTTACTGACAGAATTAGACTTGGAAATGCACAGTAGCGTGTGTGTGAAGTTATTCAGAATGACCCTATGTGCACCTTGAATCTGATATACCCTTTTAGGGATAGATTTAAAATAGCTCTGATACAGCAGAAACCACTAAATTAGGAAATTGCTAAATTGGGAATTGTATTTCAACCCAGAACAAAAAATGTGCTTTGACGGACACTAAATAACTTGCCCAGCCACAACAGTACAGCAGTAACGACAGATTTAGCTGGATATAAATTTGAGGCCTAGTATTTAGGCGCTGGGTGACAGGTATAGATTTACTGACAGAATTAGACTTGGAAATGCACAGTAGCGTGTGTGTGAAGTTATTCAGAATGACCCTATGTGCACCTTGAATCTGATATACCCTTTTAGGGATAGATTTAAATAGGCTCTGATACAGCAGAAACCACTAAATTAGGAAATTGCTAAATTGGGAATTGTATTTCAACCCAGAACAAAAACTGTGCTTTGACGGACACTAAATAACTTGCCCAGCCACAACAGTACAGCAGTAACGACAGATTTAGCTGGATATAAATTTGAGGCCTAGTATTTAGGCGCTGGGTGACAGGTATAGATTTACTGACAGAATTAGACTTGGAAATGCACAGTAGCGTGTGTGTGAAGTTATTCAGAATGACCCTATGTGCACCTTGAATCTTATATACCCTTTTAGGGATAGATTTAAATAGCTCTGATACAGCAGAAACCACTAAATTAGGAAATTGCTAAATTGGGAATTGTATTTCAACCCAGAACAAAAAATGTGCTTTGACGGACACTAAATAACTTGCCCAGCCACAACAGTACAGCAGTAACGACAGATTTAGCTGGATATAAATTTGAGGCCTAGTATTTAGGCGCTGGGTGACAGGTATAGATTTACTGACAGAATTAGACTTGGAAATGCACAGTAGCGTGTGTGTGAAGTTATTCAGAATGACCCTATGTGCACCTTGAATATTATATACCCTTTTAGGGATAGATTTAAAATAGCTCTGATACAGCAGAAACCACTAAATTAGGAAATTGCTAAATTGGGAATTGTATTTCAACCCAGAACAAAAAATGTGCTTTGACGGACACTAAATAACTTGCCCAGCCACAACAGTACAGCAGTAACGACAGATTTAGCTGGATATAAATTTGAGGCCTAGTATTTAGGCGCTGGGTGACAGGTATAGGTTTACTGACAGAATTAGACTTGGAAATGCACAGTAGCGTGTGTGTGAAGTTATTCAGAATGACCCTATGTGCACCTTGAATCTGATATACCCTTTTAGGGATAGATTTTAAATAGCTCTGATACAGCAGAAACCACTAAATTAGGAAATTGCTAAATTGGGAATTGTATTTCAACCCAGAACAAAAAATGTGCTTTGACAGGACACTAAATAACTTGCCCAGCCACAACAGTACAGCAGTAACGACAGATTTAGCGGATATAAATTTGAGGCCTAGTATTTAGGCGCTGGGTGACAGGTATAGGTTTACTGACAGAATTAGACTTGGAAATGCACAGTAGCGTGTGTGTGAAGTTATTCAGAATGACCCTATGTGCACCTTGAATCTGATATACCCTTTTAGGGATAGATTTAAATAGCTCTGATAACAGCAGAAACCACTAAATTAGGAAATTGCTAAATTGGGAATTGTATTTCAACCCAGAACAAAAAATGTGCTTTGACGGACACTAAATAACTTGCCCAGCCACAACAGTACAGCAGTAACGACAGATTTAGCAGGATATAAATTTGAGGCCTAGTATTTAGGCGCTGGGTGACAGGTATACGTTTACTGACAGAATTAGACTGGGATATGCACAGTAGCTTGTGTGTGAAGTTATTGAGAATGACCCTATCAGCACCTTGATTCTGATATACCCTTTTAGGGATGTATTTAAAGTAGGCCTGATACAGCAAAAACCACTAAATTAGGAAATTGCTAAATTGGGAATTGTATTTCAACCCAGAACAAAAAATGTGCTTTGACGGACACTAAATAACTTGCCCAGCCACAACAGTACAGCAGTAACGACAGATTTAGCTGAATATAAATTTGAGGCCTAGTATTTAGGCGCTGGGTGACAGGTATAGATTTACTGACAGAATTAGACTTGGAAATGCACAGTAGCGTGTGTGTGAAGTTATTCAGAATGACCCTATGTGCACCTTGAATATTATATACCCTTTTAGGGATAGATTTAAAATAGCTCTGATACAGCAGAAACCACTAAATTAGGAAATTGCTAAATTGGGAATTGTATTTCAACCCAGAACAAAAAAAGTGCTTTGACGGACACTAAATAACTTGCCCAGCCACAACAGTACAGCAGTAACGACAGATTTAGCTGGATATAAATTTGAGGCCTAGTATTTAGGCTGCTGGGTGACAGGTATAGGTTTACTGACAGAATTAGACTTGGAAATGCACAGTAGCGTGTGTGTGAAGTTATTCAGAATGACCCTATGTGCACCTTGAATCTGATATACCCTTTTAGGGATGTATTTAAAGTAGGCCTGATACAGCAGAAACCACTATATTAGGAAATTGCTAAATTGGGAATTGTATTATAACCCAGAACAAAAAATGTGCTTTGACGGACACTAAATAACTTGCCCAGCCACAGCAGTACAGCAGTAACGACAGATTTAGCTGGATATAAATTTGAGGCCTAGTATTTAGGCGCTGGGTGACAGGTATAGGTTTACTGACAGAATTAGACTTGGAAATGCACAGTAGCGTGTGTGTGAAGTTATTCAGAATGACCCTATGTGCACCTTGAATCTGATATACCCTTTTAGGGATAGATTTTTAATAGCTCTGATACAGCAGAAACCACTAAATTAGGAAATTGCTAAATTGGGAATTGTATTTCAACCCAGAACAAAAAATGTGCTTTGACGGACACTAAATAACTTGCCCAGCCACAACAGTACAGCAGTAACGACAGATTTAGCTGGATATAAATTTGAGGCCTAGTATTTAGGCGCTGGGTGACAGGTATAGGTTTACTGACAGAATTAGACTTGGAAATGCACAGTAGCGTGTGTGTGAAGTTATTCAGAATGACCCTATGTGCACCTTGAATCTGATATACCCTTTTAGGGATAGTATTTAAAGTAGGTCTGATACAGCAGAAACCACTAAATTAGGAAATTGCTAAATTGGGAATTGTATTTAACCCAGAACAAAAAATGTGCTTTGACGGACACTAAATAACTTGCCCAGCCACAACAGTACAGCAGTAACGACAGATTTAGCTGAATATTAATTTGAGGCCTAGTATTTAGGCGCTGGGTGACAGGTATAGATTTACTGACAGAATTAGACTTGGAAATGCACAGTAGCGTGTGTGTGAAGTTATTCAGAATGACCCTATGTGCACCTTGAATATTATATACCCTTTTAGGGATAGATTTAAAATAGCTCTGATACAGCAGAAACCACTAAATTAGGAAATTGCTAAATTGTGAATTGTATTTCAACCCAGAACAAAAAATGTGCTTTGACGGACACTAAATAACTTGACCAGCCACACCAGTAACGACAGATTTAGCTGGATATAAACTTGAGGCCTAGTATTTAGGCGCTGGGTGACCCTGATGTAGGCTTTAGCCAAAAAACAACCACACCATTGAGGGTTAAATGCACTTGGTGACAGACGCAGCTTGCCCCTGATGTAGTATATATCCAAAAAATAAACAGACTATTGCTGGTTAAATGCACTTGGTGTGACAGCTTGACCCTGATGTAGGCTTTAGCCAAAAAATAACCACACCATTGAGGGTTAAATGCACTTGATTCCAGCTTGTGCTGGCGCAACACAAGACACAAAATGGCCGCCGATCACCCCAGAAAAAAGTGACTGAAAAACGCTCTGGGCAGCCTAAAAACAGTGAGCAATTCAATAGTAGCAGTTCAATCATCCACAGCTGCAGATCGATCAATGGATGGAGTCTTTTGGAGGAGTTAATCAGCCTAATCTCGCCCTACTGTCGCAGCTGCAACCTCTCCCTACGCTAATCAGAGCAGAGTGACGTTCGGCGCTACATGACTCCAGCTTAAATAGAGGCTGGGTCACATGGTGCTCTGGCCAATCACAGCCATGCCAATAGTAGGCATGGCTGTGACGGCTTCTTGGGGCAAGTAGTATGTCCGGGTTCGGGTCCGTGTCACGGACACCCCAAAATTCGGTACGAACCCGAACTATACAGTTCGGGTTCGCTCATCCCTACTCTTAATATGTACACTAAATGTTTTTTTATAGACTTGCATGAGTCTGATGGAAGCTAAAAGAGTATTGAGGGAACTCCCCTCCAGAAGACCTACTGCCTGGGGACTAGGTGCAGGTACACCATTTGCCATATGGTAATGTAATCCTGGCCCGCTTGTGAGCTGTAAGATAGAGAAATAAAGTGCCTGAAGCATAACTTCTAATAATAAAAGCCCAAATTGCACACATGCAATTTCCACAGTTCTTACAGGTTAAAGCAATCTTCCTTACATTGCACCTCTCTAGCTGACTTTGACATAAACATCCAGATAATACAACATTAGGACAGACCCTTAAGTCAGAATAATCTCTATTTTGCACTTTTTTGCATATTATTCCATACTTACAACATACTTGACCACAGTGTCCTCTGTGGGATGCGCATATTTTATGCAGGTGATCAATCTACTTTGCATGTCTTCAGGTGCTGAAAGAAAACTCCTATACACATAACTAATTCTCCCAAGTACTTTTTACTACACCTCCTCTGTTACATTTTGCCTACTTTTAAAGTTATCTATAAATCTAGGGCTGTTTTTAGTTTTTTTTTTTTCAGCTATCCCATTCTGCATGTGCTCTCTCCTCTGACTAGGCTTAAACTGACTTGTCTAGAATGTTTTCACTTGTCCTCTCTATATAGAGAGGATGACACCAGCCCCCATCAAGTAGTGGCTGAGGATATGGCCTATTAAGGCCTTTGTGCATAAATATACAGATATTAATTTTTAACCCCATTTTTGCAGTGTACCACTGCTCTGCAGTATGATGCAACACTAGAAATTTTCCTTTTTATGCAAATGTCCACAAACTTAGTTGTAGCTCAAGTTGTTGGGAAATAGGCTCATAAATGACAGTATTGTTGGAAAGCATGCCAAAGTGGTAACGCACTGCTAAAAAGAAGGAGCATGCCCTGCGAAGTTATGAGCATTATTTCAGTGCTATTTGGACCTTGCATGGATGGTGGCATTATTTTTGGATTGTATGACTATATTTGTTGTGATAATTGTTTTTTTTTATATTTTTATTTTTAGATTTCTCTTTTTCTCTTTCTTTCTTTCTTTCTCATTTTTTTTTTAACAAGGTCTATTCATAGTTTCTATGTGTCACCTGTTCAATGAATCTAGCCTGCTAAATACGGAAAAACTGTATGTTTATATTGACATACTAGCGCGATATGTTATTCCAGTGAAAAAAATACTGCTTGTCTTCAATACGGGCATGTCACAATACTACTTCTGCTATGTCTAAACGAATGCAGACATGTATATAATGAACACCATGCCTGTTTGATTTAATATTCCCTTGAGATTTTATTTGAGGCAGAAAAATCTGCATGAGCTTTTCAAAGATCTATTTCATAAATCAACATCAGTGTTTGAGTTTCTTCTTGGTGAATCTGAAAACAAATCTAAAGTGACAAAAGTATGAAGAACAGCATAAATGTAAAAATAAATCGCAAGGTAGAAGCCAGCTGTGTTCAAGAATTAGCCTAAAGAGAAAACTGAAAAAATAGATCAAGCATTGCACAGCCTAAGGAATAAAAAATGCACTTTAATTTATTGAACATCATCCTAACAAATGTCTTTGCATTATGGAAGGGTGTGATGGTTTACATTACAATAAGCTATATAGTGTATACCATGAGATAGCAGTGGTTACTGTGTTTTTTTGTTTTATATTTAGAATTAATATTTTATGTTTTCTTATATAGTTGAAAGATTTCAATTATTTTTGAATAAAATCAGAATTTGTAGAAATAACAATACTGTTCTATGAAATAGATGGGGTCCACATTAGTGATGAGCGGGAGGTGCTATATTCGATTTCGACAAAATTCGCAAATATTCGCTAGAATATTCGTTTCATATTCATCGAAATCGAATATTCATAATTTTTCTAGTTATCGCGATTATTATGCGATTTAAATAATCGTGTATTGCGATTGTAACTTAAGACTACTTTCCTATTGGTTTGATTTCTAGAATTAGCGAAGATGACGAATATGACAAATGTATTCGTCATATTCCTCAAAACGAAGATAACAAAGTATTCTCCATCTTCGTTTTAGCTACCTATTCGTCAACTTCGCTAATTCTACCAATCAAATAGGAAAGTTGACTATAGAGACAGCTAAGTTGAATTCGCTATGAGATAATATTACTTTGCTTTTTTAAAAATAAATAGAATAATTATAATACTTGATAATTATTATAATTATTCTATTTATAAAAAAAAGCTAAGTAATATAATCGCATAGCGAATTAAACTTAGCTGTCTCTATAGTCAAATTTCCTATTTGATTGATAGAATTAGCGAAGTTGACGAATAGGTAGCTAAAACGAAGATGGAGAATACTTCGTTATCTTCGTTTTGTGGAATATGACGAAGACATTCGTCATATTCGCTAATTCTACCAAGCCAACCATAGTAAACCAGGTCCAAGTTGAAATCGCAATGCGATTAATTCAGGTTATAAAAATCGAATTGAGATTTCAACTTAGAGCTGTGTTTCTAATGGGTCAGCTTGCTAGAATTAACGAAGTTAACAAATATGGAATATAGCAGTGCTAAGTTGAAATCGCAATTCGATTAACTCAAGTTATAATAATCAAATTTCAACTTGGACCTGGTTTACTATGGTTGGCTTGGTAGAATTAGAGAATATGACGAATGTATTCGTCATATTCCACCAAACGAAGATAACAAAGTATTTTCCATCTTCGTTTTAGCTACCTATTAGTCAACTTCGCTAATTCTAGCAATCAAATAGGAAAGTTGACTATAGAGACAGCTAAGTTTAATTCGCTATGCAATAATATTACTTTGCTTTTATTTTTATAAATAGAATAATTATAATAATTATCAAGTATTATAATTATTCTATTTATAAAAAAAAAAGCTAAGTAATATGAGACAAAGATAAATCATTTCAGAACTTTTTCCACCTTTAATGTCACAAACTGTACAACTCAATTGAAAAACAAACTGAAATCTTTTGGGTAGAGGGAAGAAAAAAATATATAAATAAATAAGTGTGCACACCCTTAAACTAATACTTTGTTGAAGCACCTTTTGATTTTATTACAGCACTCAGTCTTTTGGGTATCAGTCTATCAGCATGGCACATTTTGACTTGGCAAGATTTGCCACTCTTCTTTTGCAAAAACACTCCAAAGGGCTCCAGGTCTGGGCCCTGGCTGGGCCATTCCAAAACTTTAATCTTCTTCTGGTGAAGCCATTCCTTTGTTGATTTGGATGAATGCTTTGGGTCGTTGTTATGCTAAAAGATGAAGTTCCTCTTCATGTTCAGCTTTCTAGTAGATGCCTGAAGGCTTTGTGCCAATATTGACTGGTATTTGGAACTGTTCATAATTCCCTCTAGCTTAACTAAGGCCCCAGTTCCAACTGAAGAAAAACAGCCCCAGAGCATCATGCTGCCACCACCATTCTTCACTGTGGGTATGGTGTTCTTTTGGTGATGTGCAGTGTTGTTTTTGGGCCAAACATATCATTTGGAATTATGGCCAAAAAGTTCAACCTTGGTTTCATCAGACCATAACACCTTTTCCAATATGCTTTAGGAAAACTTCAGATGTGTTTTTGAAAAATGGCTTGGATGTTTTTCTTCGTAACAAAAGGCTTTCGTCTTGCCACTCTACCCCATAGCCCAGACATATGAAGAATACGGGAGATTGTTGTCACATGTACCACACAGCCAGTACTTGCCAGATATTCCTGCAGCTCCTTTAATGTTGCTGTAGGCCTCTTGGTAGCCTCCCAGACCAGTTTTCTTCTTGTCTTTTCATCAATTTTGAGGGTCAAACAGGATAGACAGTCGAGCCTACCTGAACACTGCTCCAAAGATACGAAAATATTAATGGAGGGCAGTAAACTAGGATAAAACATCACTTTTAATCACACAGGAGATAAAAAAAGCCCCTACAAACAGACAAACATGTAAGACATACATGACCTCAGCCCGGTGCCTGTGGGGGTGCCGTTTGAGGCTGAGATATCACTGTTGGTGCTAGTGGTGGGCTAGCTAAAAATAAACACGTCAAGTAGGGAGAAATAGGGTATTGGTATAATGTGTGCACTGACCCTAATAGATCCCTACTTGTCCTAGTCCACCCTATTAATGTATCCAAAGGACGGGGTCCAAAAAGCCCCACAAGGGGTGGTCCCGGCTGGAATTCTGGTCCAACGCTGGAAGCCCTGTTAAGGCCCTAAACAGCGATGAAAGGACCATATACCCGGTAGGTGATACAAATGGTTACAAAAAGTTTATTAGGATTGTTGGAAAGGCTCTCCCAACCAGACCCAATCAAGTGGAAGCAAAAAATATACTTAAGTGTCCCGACGCGTTTCCTCAACATAAGCCCCAAGATTCTTCAGGGGACACGGGGCATAATGATGATTGCCCCAGATGGCGTACGGCCCAACAGCTAGGGGGTAACTGTTTGATGGCTACAGACAGTGTGTGGCTGAGCTGTTTGGTGGCTGCGGTCAGCGTATGGCTGTGGACCCAGATGTAGGGGAGAACCAGAGTAATGGTGTCCACAAGGGTAGATGAACGTCCAGTTCTTGGTAATGTCACTGCCATATTTTCTCCACTTGATGATGACTGTCTTCACTGTGTTCCATGGTATATCTAATGCCAATGAGATCCCTCTAATGCTTTGGAAGCTCTCTGTAGACCATGACTTTTGCTGTGTGATGCGACTAAGAAAATTTCAGGAAAGACCAACTAGAGCAGCTGAACTTTATTTGGGGTTAATCAGAGGCACTTTAAATGATGGCAGGTGTATGCTGACTCCTATTTAACATGATTTTGAATATGATTGCTTAATTCTGAATACATCTACATCCCCAGTTATAAGAGGGTGTGCACCTAAAAGATTTCAGTTTGTTTTTCAATTGAGTTGTACAGTTTATAGGTCACATTACAGGGGGGAAAAGTTCTGACATGATTTATCTTTTTCTCATATTTTACAACACAGAAACCTGCCATTTTAACAGGGGTGTGTAGACTTTTTATATCCACTGTATACTGTACAAATATGTCAAAGGAGTGTTCGAGCCTTTAACGGAAAAAAAATAAAACACATACAAATGCATACTTCCAGGAAGGATAAATTTGTCCTTTATAGAGCACCTGTCAGCGGGATCAACTCGATTAAAACATGCGTCCTGCTGGTTAAAACAATACCTATCTTGTTACAGCATTCCTGAGAACTACATTCTTTATGGAAACGAGGGCATTATTGCACTGAGTGGTGTGGACAGCACTTAAAATCTAAGGACCTGAGGTGCACCATATGCATAAAAAATGAAGGTCTTTTTTCTCGCAAATGCCACAACAAGTTTTCACAGAACAGGTATTGCTTTAAACAGCAGGATCAACTCTACAAAGCTTGTGTGTCCATTACATAACCAAAGACAGATATCAGTTCCACTTGCTAATCTCACATAAAAATAACTGTTAAAACAAATTGCCCCAAATATGGCAAAATTGAGTTGATTGTTTTTTTTTTAACTTGACCCCATCTTTAATGATTTCATAAATCTCATATTCAAATGAATAATTTCCTATAAAAAGCCACACATTGCCAAGTTTCTATGCTGGTACACACAATCCAACCATGTTGGTTGCTGCTATGCGATTAGCCTCTTAAAATTGGAAGGTAAAATAAGTGAACCCTTTGGAATTTCCTGGATTTCTACATTGATTACTAATAACATGTGCTTTGATTGTTATCCATAATCACTGAAATGGTGCACTACAATGGTAAATGCAATTGACAATATATGGCTAAACCCTCACACTGATATTAAAATGAGACGTTCACCAATATATTCTTATATCAAGAACATACTGGAGTTCGCACACCCCGTCAAGGTCTCTTAATGTGGCACGAGACCTAACACTAACCTATCTATCCTGTATGGGTAGTTACTGATAGGAGCATAAGGTCTGACACACAGCCAGCAGCTCCCAGTTACCTCAAGCTTGAAATCACACATACAATGGGGGGAGGCTGTGAGTCCCACCCATAACTAACTCATGTGACGCAGGCTACCCAGGTGCACCTGAATGTTACCCATAGATCAAAATCAAGGGACATTTAAACCTGAGGTTGCCCCACGTCTAGGCATACATATACAAACAAAATCACAGAATAAAGTGGTCTTAAATGGCAGAAAATGCTCAAGACCCCAAATGCTGGAGGTTTAGCCATATATTGTCAATTGCATTTACCATTGTAGTGCACCATTTTCAGTGATTTTGTACTTCCCCGGTTATAAATGCGCAACAGCATTTGGGATCTCGAGCATTTTCTGCCATTTAAGACCACTTTATTCAGTGATTTTGATTGTTATCCATGTCACAACTATAGACAAGCACAATTTTATGTTTGCACTGGAGTAAACATGCATAGTGCAGAAATATATAGAAAATTAACTTCTTCAGTTTAGTAATCTGTACATCGTAGAGATAGGCTACAATATTTTTTTGTGTTTGTTTTTATTTGACCAATTCACAGAAAAGTACATTAATATTAAAAGGGTGTATGTCTATGTTGAAAAACTGATCACTGCCTGTGTTAGATGCTAAAAAATAATCAAAATAAAACGTTATTATAGTATAAGTTAAAAGGGGGGACACCCAATGAACAGGCCTTATATAAAGATACAAAATACTCTCAACACCCAGCAACCTGATAGGTAAGAACAGGGTATATATGGTGTGTGTAACGAGCGAGTAAACGTTGTATCTCTAGCACTCAATGTCACATCACAAGGCTAAGACACAAAGTGTATAGTAACAACACATAAATGATGTACAATGGGGGTCTGTGTAGTGCCCAGCTGATATAATGCAGAGTAACAACTAGGTGGGATATAATTACATCCACCTACTTCACAGCCTCGGCTTATGAACCACTGGAATACACCAGATCTCCCTAGCCTAATGCGAATTAACTACTGCCAGAGGGTTGGTATATACCCCAACTGACAGTGTTCAGATCATATAATGGACTCAGCCCCAACCTAACACCGAGTTCACTCACACAGCACTGAGGCACAGGAGCACCAAGTATTCAGTGTGCAGGCTCAATGCATTTCCACACTTAGTTACATCAGGAGTAGAGTTGAGCGAACACCTGGATGTTCGGGTTCGAGAAGTTCGGCCGAACATCCCGGAAATGTTCGGGTTCGGGATCCGAACCCGATCCGAACTTCGTCCCGAACCCGAACCCCATTGAAGTCAATGGGGACCCGAACTTTTCGGCACTAAAACGGCTGTAAAACAGCCCAGGAAAGGGCTAGAGGGCTGCAAAAGGCAGCAACATGTAGGTAAATCCCCTGCAAACAAATGTGGATAGGGAAATTAATTAAAATAAAAATTAAATAAATAAAAATTAACCAAAATCAATTGGAGAGAGGTTCCATAGCAGAGAATCTGGCTTCCCGTCACCCACCACTGGAACAGTCCATTCTCAGATATTTAGGCCCCGGCACCCAGGCAGAGGAGAGAGGTCCCGTAACAGAGAATCTGTCTTCATGTCAGCAGAGAATTAGTCTGCATGTCATAGCAGAGAATGAGGCTTCACGTCAGCCACCACTGCAACAGTCCATTGGCATATATTTAGGCCTAGCACACAGGCAGAGGAGAGAGGTCCCGTAACAGAGAATCTGGCTTCATGTCAGCAGAGAATCAGTCTGCATGTCATAGCAGAGAATCAGGCTTCACGTCAGCCACCACTGCAACAGTCCATTGGCATATATTTAGGCCCAGCACACACACAGGCAGAGGAGAGAGGTCCCGTAACAGAGAATCTGTCTTCATGTCAGCAGAGAATTAGTCTGCATGTCATAGCAGAGAATGAGGCTTCACGTCACCCACCACTGCAACAGTCCATTGGCATATATTTAGGCCTAGCACACAGGCAGAGCAGAGAGGTCCCGTAACAGACAATCTGGCTTCATGACAGCAGAGAATCAGTCTGCATGTCATAGCAGAGAATGAGGCTTCACGTCACCCACCACTGCAACAGTCCATTGGCATATATTTAGGCCTAGCACACAGGCAGAGGAGAGAGGTCCCGTAACAGAGAATCTGTCTTCATGTCAGCAGAGAATCAGTCTGCATGTCATAGCAGAGAATGAGGCTTCACGTCAGCCACCACTGCAACAGTCCATTGGCATATATTTAGGCCCAGCACCCAGGCAGAGGAGGGAGGTCCCGTAACAGAGAATCTGTCTTCATGTCAGCAGAGAATTAGTCTGCATGTCATAGCAGAGAATGAGGCTTCACGTCAGCCACCACTGCAACAGTCCATTGGCATATATTTAGGCCCAGCACACACACAGGCAGAGGAGAGAGGTCCCGTAACAGAGAATCTGGCTTCATGTCAGCAGAGAATCAGTCTGCATGTCATAGCAGAGAATGAGGCTTCACGTCAGCCACCACTGCAACAGTCCATTGGCATATATTTAGGCCCAGCACACACACAGGCAGAGGAGAGAGGTCCCGTAACAGAGAATCTGGCTTCATGTCAGCAGAGAATCAGTCTGCATGTCATAGCAGAGAATGAGGCTTCACGTCAGCCACCACTGCAACAGTCCATTGGCATATATTTAGGCCCAGCACCCAGGCAGAGGAGGGAGGTCCCGTAACAGAGAATCTGTCTTCATGTCAGCAGAGAATTAGTCTGCATGTCATAGCAGAGAATGAGGCTTCACGTCAGCCACCACTGCAACAGTCCATTGGCATATATTTAGGCCCAGCACACACACAGGCAGAGGAGAGAGGTCCCGTAACAGAGAATCTGGCTTCATGTCAGCAGAGAATCAGTCTGCATGTCATAGCAGAGAATGAGGCTTCACGTCAGCCACCACTGCAACAGTCCATTGGCATATATTTAGGCCCAGCACACACACAGGCAGAGGAGAGAGGTCCCGTAACAGAGAATCTGGCTTCATGTCAGCAGAGAATCAGTCTGCATGTCATAGCAGAGAATGAGGCTTCACGTCAGCCACCACTGCAACAGTCCATTGGCATATATTTAGGCCCAGCACACACACAGGCAGAGGAGAGAGGTCCCGTAACAGAGAATCTGGCTTCATGTCAGCAGAGAATCAGTCTGCATGTCATAGCAGAGAATGAGGCTTCACGTCAGCCACCACTGCAACAGTCCATTAGCATATATTTAGGCCCAGCACACACACAGGCAGAGGAGAGAGGTCCCGTAACAGAGAATCTGTCTTCATGTCAGCAGAGAATTAGTCTGCATGTCATAGCAGAGAATGAGGCTTCACGTCACCCACCACTGCAACAGTCCATTGGCATATATTTAGGCCTAGCACACAGGCAGAGCAGAGAGGTCCCGTAACAGACAATCTGGCTTCATGACAGCAGAGAATCAGTCTGCATGTCATAGCAGAGAATGAGGCTTCACGTCACCCACCACTGCAACAGTCCATTGGCATATATTTAGGCCTAGCACACAGGCAGAGCAGAGAGGTCCCGTAACAGACAATCTGGCTTCATGTCAGCAGAGAATCAGTCTGCATGTCATAGCAGAGAATGAGGCTTCACGTCACCCACCACTGCAACAGTCCATTGGCATATATTTAGGCCTAGCACACAGGCAGAGCAGAGAGGTCCCGTAACAGACAATCTGGCTTCATGACAGCAGAGAATCAGTCTGCATGTCATAGCAGAGAATGAGGCTTCACGTCACCCACCACTGCAACAGTCCATTGGCATATATTTAGGCCTAGCACACAGGCAGAGCAGAGAGGTCCCGTAACAGACAATCTGGCTTCATGTCAGCAGAGAATCAGTCTGCATGTCATAGCAGAGAATGAGGCTTCACGTCACCCACCACTGCAACAGTCCATTGGCATATATTTAGGCCTAGCACACAGGCAGAGCAGAGAGGTCCCGTAACAGACGATCTGGCTTCATGTCAGCAGAGAATCAGTCTGCATGTCATAGCAGAGAATCAGGCTTCACGTCAGCCACCACTGCAACAGTCCATTGTCATAAATTTAGGCCCAGCACCCAGGCAGAGGAGAGAGGTCCCGTAACAGACAATCTGGCTTCATGTCAGCAGAGAATTAGTCTGCATGTCATAGCAGAGAATCAGGCTTCATGTCAGCCACCACTGCAACAGTCCATTGGCATATATTTAGGCCTAGCACACAGGCAGAGGAGAGGTTCATTCAACTTTGGGTAGCATCGCAATATAATGGTAAAATGAAAATAAAAATAGGATTGAATGAGGAAGTGCCCTGGAGTCCAATAATATATGGTTATGGGGAGGTAGTTAATGTCTAATCTGGACAAGGGACGGACAGGTCCTGTGGGATCCATGCCTGGTTCATTTTTATGAACGTCAGCTTGTCCACATTGGCTGTAGACAGGCGGCTGCGTTTGTCTGTAATGACGCCCCCTGCCGTGCTGAATACACGTTCAGACAAAACGCTGGCTGCCGGGCAGGCCAGCACCTCCAAGGCATAAAAGGCTAGCTCTGGCCACGTGGACAATTTAGAGACCCAGAAGTTGAATGGGGCCGAACCATCAGTCAGTACGTGGAGGGGTGTGCACACGTACTGTTCCACCATGTTAGTGAAATGTTGCCTCCTGCTAACACGTTGCGTATCAGGTGGTGGTGCAGTTAGCTGTGGCGTGTTGACAAAAGTTTTCCACATCTCTGCCATGCTAACCCTGCCCTCAGAGGAGCTGGCCGTGACACAGCTGCCTTGGCGACCTCTTGCTCCTCCTCTGCCTTGGCCTTGGGCTTCCACTTGTTCCCCTGTGACATTTGGGAATGCTCTCAGTAGCGCGTCTACCAACGTGCGCTTGTACTCGCGCATCTTCCTATCACGCTCCAGTGCAGGAAGTAAGGTGGGCACATTGTCTTTGTAGCGTGGATCCAGCAGGGTGGCAACCCAGTAGTCCGCACAGGTTAAAATGTGGGCAACTCTGCTGTCGTTGCGCAGGCACTGCAGCATGTAGTCGCTCATGTGTGCCAGGCTGCCCAGGGGTAAGGACAAGCTGTCCTCTGTGGGAGGCGTATCGTCATCGTCCTGCCTTTCCCCCCAGCCACGCACCAGTGATGGACCCGAGCTGCGTTGGGTGCCACCCCGCTGTGACCATGCTTCATCCTCATCCTCCTCCACCTCCTCCTCATCCTCGTCCTCCTCGTCCTCCAGTAGTGGGCCCTGGCTGGCCACATTTGTACCTGGCCTCTGCTGTTGCAAAAAACCTCCCTCTGAGTCACTTCGAAGAGACTGGCCTGAAAGTGCTAAAAATGACCCCTCTTCCTCATCCTCCTCCTCCTCCTCCTGGGCCACCTCCTGTTCCATCATCGCCCTAAGTGTTTTCTCAAGGAGACATAGAAGTGGTATTGTAACGCTGATAACGGTGTCATCGCCACTGGCCATGTTGGTGGAGTACTCGAAACAGCGCAACAGGGCACACAGGTCTCGCATGGAGGCCCAGTCATTGGTGGTGAAGTGGTGCTGTTCTGTAGTGCGACTGACCCGTGCGTGCTGCAGCTGAAACTCCACTATGGCCTGCTGCTGCTCGCACAGTCTGTCCAGCATGTGCAAGGTGGAGTTCCACCTGGTGGGCACGTCGCATATGAGGCGGTGAGCGGGAAGGCCGAAGTTACGCTGTAGCGCAGACAGGCGAGCAGCGGCAGGATGTGAACGCCGGAAGCGCGAACAGACGGCCCGCACTTTATGCAGCAGCTCTGACATGTCGGGGTAGTTGTGAATGAACTTCTGCACCACCAAATTCAGCACATGCGCCAAGCAAGGGATGTGCGTCAAATTGGCTAGTCCCAGAGCTGCAACGAGATTTCGCCCATTATCACACACCACCAGGCCGGGCTTGAGGCTCACCGGCAGCAACCACTCGTCGGTCTGTTGTTCAATACCCCGCCACAACTCCTGTGCGGTGTGGGGCCTGTCCCCCAAACATATGAGTTTCAGAATGGCCTGCTGACGTTTACCCCGGGCTGTGCTGAAGTTGGTGGTGAAGGTGTGTGGCTGACTGGATGAGCAGGTGGAAGAAGAGGAGGAGGAAGCCGAGAAGGAGGAGGTGGCAACAGGAGGCAAAGAATGTTGCCCTGCGATCCTTGGCGGCGGCAGGACGTGCGCCAAACAGCTCTCCGCCTGGGGCCCAGCTGCCACTACATTTACCCAGTGTGCAGTTAGGGAGATATAGCGTCCCTGGCCGTGCTTACTGGTCCACGTATCTGTGGTTAGGTGGACCTTGCTACAGATGGCGTTGCGCAGTGCACACTTGATTTTATCGGATACTTGGTTGTGCAGGGAAGGCACGGCTCTCTTGGAGAAGTAGTGCCGGCTGGGAACAACATACTGTGGGACAGCAAGCGACATGAGCTGTTTGAAGCTGTCTGTGTCCACCAGCCTAAATGACAGCATTTCATAGGCCAGTAGTTTAGAAATGCTGGCATTCAGGGCCAGGGATCGAGGGTGGCTAGGTGGGAATTTACGCTTTCTATCAAATGTTTGTGAGATGGAGAGCTGAACGCTGGCGTGTGACATGGTTGAGACGCTTGGTGACGGAGGTGGTGGTGGTGGTGTTGGTGGTACATCCCCTGTTTGCTGGGCGGCAGGTGCCAACGTTCCTCCAGAGGCGGAGGAAGAGGCCGAGGCGGCAGCAGCAGAATAGGCCGAGGCGGCAGCAGCAGAAGAGGTAGCAGGGGGAGCCTGAGTGACTTCCTTGGTTTTAAGGTGTTTACTCCACTGCAGTTCATGCTTTGCATGCAGGTGCCTGGTCATGCAGGTTGTGCTCAGGTTCAGAACGTTAATGCCTCGCTTCAGGCTCTGATGGCACAGCGTGCAAACCACTCGGGTCTTGTCGTCAGCACATTGTTTGAAGAAGTGCCATGCCAGGGAACTCCTTGAAGCTGCCTTTGGGGTGCTCGGTCCCAGATGGCGGCGGTCAGTAGCAGGCGGAGTCTCTTGGCGGCGGGTGTTCTGCTTTTGCCCACTGCTCCCTCTTTTGCTACGCTGTTGGCTCGGTCTCACCACTGCCTCTTCCTCCGAACTGTGAAAGTCAGTGGCACGACCTTCATTCCATGTGGGGTCTAGGACCTCATCGTCCCCTGCATCGTCTTCCACCCAGTCTTGATCCCTGACCTCCTGTTCAGTCTGCACACTGCAGAAAGACGCAGCAGTTGGCACCTGTGTTTCGTCATCATCAGAGACATGCTGAGGTGGTATTCCCATGTCCTCATCATCAGGAAACATAAGTGGTTGTGCGTCAGTGCATTCTATGTCTTTCACCGCTGGGGAAGGGCTAGGTGGATGCCCTTGGGAAACCCTGCCAGCGGAGTCTTCAAACAGCATAAGAGACTGCTGCATAACTTGAGGCTGAGACAGTTTCCCTGGTATGCATGGGGGTGATGTGACAGACTGATGGGGTTGGTTTTCAGGCGCCATCTGTGCGCTTTCTGCAGAAGACTGGGTGGGAGATAATGTGAACGTGCTGGATCCACTGTCGGCCACCCAATTGACTAATGCCTGTACCTGCTCAGGCCTTACCATCCTTAGAACGGCATTGGGCCCCACCATATATCGCTGTAAATTCTGGCGGCTACTGGGACCTGAGGTAGTTGGTACACTAGGACGTGTGGATGTGGCAGAACGGCCACGTCCTCTCCCAGCACCAGAGGGTCCACTAACACCACCACGACCATGTCCACGTCCGCGTCCCTTACTAGATGTTTTTCTCATTGTTATGGTTCACCACAACAACAAATATATTATTTGGCCCAATGTATTGTATTCAAATTCAGCGGGATATAAATTTGAGGCCTAGTATTTAGGCGCTGGGTGACCGGTATGGATTTAGTGACAGAATTAGACTTGGAAATGCACAGAAGCGTGTGTGTGAAGTTATTCTGAATGACCCAATGTGCACCTTGAATATTATATACCCTTTTGGGATAGATTTCAAATAGCTCTGATATAGCAGGAACCACTAAATTATGAAATTGCTAAATTGGGAATTGTACTTCAACCCAGAACAAAAAATGTGCTTTGACGGGCACTAAATAACTTTCCCAGCTACAACAGTACAGCGGTAACGAGAGATTTAGAGGGATTTAAATTTGAGGCCTAGTATTTAGGCGCTGGGTGACAGGTATGGGTTTAGTGACAGAATTAGACTTGGAAATACACAGTAGCGGGTGTGTGTGAAGTTATTCTGAATGACCCAATGTGCACCTTCAATATTATATACCCTTTTTGGGATAGATTTCAAATAGCTCTGATATAGCAGGAACCACTAAATTATGAAATTGCTAAATTGGGAATTGTACTTCAACCCAGAACAAAAAATGTGCTTTGACGGACACTAAATATCTTGCCCAGCAACAACAGTACAGCGGTGGGTAACGAGAGATTTAGAGGGATTTAAATTTGAGGCCTAGTATTTAGGCGCTGGGTCACCGGTATGGATTTAGTGACAGAATTAGACTTGGAAATGCACAGAAGCGTGTGTGTGAAGTTATTCTGAATGACCCTATGTGCACCTTCAATATTATATACCCTTTTAGGGATAGATTTCAAATAGCTCTGATATAGCAGAAACCACTAAATTATGAAATTGCTAAATTGGGAATTGTACTTCAACCCAGAACAAAAAATGTGCTTTGACGGACACTAAATATCTTGCCCAGCAACAACAGTACAGCGGTGGGTAACGAGAGATTTAGAGGGATTTAAATTTGAGGCCTAGTATTTAGGCGCTGGGTCACCGGTATGGATTTAGTGACAGAATTAGACTTGGAAATGCACAGAAGCGTGTGTGTGAAGTTATTCTGAATGACCCTATGTGCACCTTCAATATTATATACCCTTTTAGGGATAGATTTCAAATAGCTCTGATATAGCAGAAACCACTAAATTATGAAATTGCTAAATTGGGAATTGTACTTCAACCCAGAACAAAAAATGTGCTTTGACGGACACTAAATATCTTGCCCAGCAACAACAGTACAGTGGTGGGTAACGAGAGATTTAGAGGGATTTAAATTTGAGGCCTAGTATTTAGGCGCTGGGTCACCGGTATGGATTTAGTGACAGAATTAGACTTGGAAATGCACAGAAGCGTGTGTGTGAAGTTATTCTGAATGACCCTATGTGCACCTTCAATATTATATACCCTTTTAGGGATAGATTTCAAATAGCTCTGATATAGCAGAAACCACTAAATTATGAAATTGCTAAATTGGGAATTGTACTTCAACCCAGAACAAAAAATGTGCTTTGACGGACACTAAATATCTTGCCCAGCAACAACAGTACAGCGGTGGGTAACGAGAGATTTAGAGGGATTTAAATTTGAGGCCTAGTATTTAGGCGCTGGGTCACCGGTATGGATTTAGTGACAGAATTAGACTTGGAAATGCACAGAAGCGTGTGTGTGAAGTTATTCTGAATGACCCTATGTGCACCTTCAATATTATATACCCTTTTAGGGATAGATTTCAAATAGCTCTGATATAGCAGAAACCACTAAATTATGAAATTGCTAAATTGGGAATTGTACTTCAACCCAGAACAAAAAATGTGCTTTGACGGACACTAAATATCTTGCCCAGCAACAACAGTACAGCGGTGGGTAACGAGAGATTTAGAGGGATTTAAATTTGAGGCCTAGTATTTAGGCGCTGGGTGACAGGTATGGGTTTAGTGACAGAATTAGACTTGGAAATACACAGTAGCGGGTGTGTGTGAAGTTATTCTGAATGACCCAATGTGCACCTTCAATATTATATACCCTTTTTGGGATAGATTTCAAATAGCTCTGATATAGCAGGAACCACTAAATTATGAAATTGCTAAATTGGGAATTGTACTTCAACCCAGAACAAAAAATGTGCTTTGACGGACACTAAATATCTTGCCCAGCAACAACAGTACAGCGGTGGGTAACGAGAGATTTAGAGGGATTTAAATTTGAGGCCTAGTATTTAGGCGCTGGGTCACCGGTATGGATTTAGTGACAGAATTAGACTTGGAAATGCACAGAAGCGTGTGTGTGATGTTATTCTGAATGACCCTATGTGCACCTTCAATATTATATACCCTTTTAGGGATAGATTTCAAATAGCTCTGATATAGCAGAAACCACTAAATTATGAAATTGCTAAATTGGGAATTGTACTTCAACCCAGAACAAAAAATGTGCTTTGACGGACACTAAATATCTTGCCCAGCAACAACAGTACAGCGGTGGGTAACGAGAGATTTAGAGGGATTTAAATTTGAGGCCTAGTATTTAGGCGCTGGGTCACCGGTATGGATTTAGTGACAGAATTAGACTTGGAAATGCACAGAAGCGTGTGTGTGAAGTTATTCTGAATGACCCTATGTGCACCTTCAATATTATATACCCTTTTAGGGATAGATTTCAAATAGCTCTGATATAGCAGAAACCACTAAATTATGAAATTGCTAAATTGGGAATTGTACTTCAACCCAGAACAAAAAATGTGCTTTGACGGACACTAAATATCTTGCCCAGCAACAACAGTACAGTGGTGGGTAACGAGAGATTTAGAGGGATTTAAATTTGAGGCCTAGTATTTAGGCGCTGGGTCACCGGTATGGATTTAGTGACAGAATTAGACTTGGAAATGCACAGAAGCGTGTGTGTGAAGTTATTCTGAATGACCCTATGTGCACCTTCAATATTATATACCCTTTTAGGGATAGATTTCAAATAGCTCTGATATAGCAGAAACCACTAAATTATGAAATTGCTAAATTGGGAATTGTACTTCAACCCAGAACAAAAAATGTGCTTTGACGGACACTAAATATCTTGCCCAGCAACAACAGTACAGCGGTGGGTAACGAGAGATTTAGAGGGATTTAAATTTGAGGCCTAGTATTTAGGCGCTGGGTGACAGGTATGGGTTTAGTGACAGAATTAGACTTGGAAATACACAGTAGCGGGTGTGTGTGAAGTTAATCTGAATGACCCAATGTGCACCTTCAATATTATATACCCTTTTTGGGATAGATTTCAAATAGCTCTGATATAGCAGGAACCACTAAATTATGAAATTGCTAAATTGGGAATTGTATTTCAACCCAGAACAAGAAATGTGCTTGAACGGACACTAAATAACTCGCCCAGCTACAGCACTAGGGACAGATTTAGCTGGATATAAATTTGAGGCCTAGTATTTAGGCGCTGGGTGACCGGTATGGATTTAGTGACAGAATTAGACTGGGATATGGCCAAAAAATGAACAGACTATTGCTGGTTAAATGCACTTGGTGTGACAGCTTCACCCTGATGTAGGCTTTAGCCAAAAAACAACCACACCATTGAGGGTTAAATGCACTTGGTGACAGGCGCAGCTTGCCCCTGATTTTGTATATGGCCAAAAAATGAACAGACTATTGCTGGTTAAATGCACTTGGTGTGACAGCTTCACCCTGATGTAGGCTTTAGCCAAAAAACAACCACACCATTGAGGGTTAAATGCACTTGGTGACAGGCGCAGCTTGCCCCTGATTTTGTATATGGCCAAAAAATGAACAGACTATTGCTGGTTAAATGCACTTGGTGTGACAGCTTCACCCTGATGTAGGCTTTAGCCAAAAAACAACCACACCATTGAGGGTTAAATGCACTTGGTGACAGGCGCAGCTTGCCCCTGATTTTGTATATGGCCAAAAAATGAACAGACTATTGCTGGTTAAATGCACTTGGTGTGACAGCTTCACCCTGATGTAGGCTTTAGCCAAAAAACAACCACACCATTGAGGGTTAAATGCACTTGGTCGCAGCTTGTGCTGGCGCACCACAAGACACAAAATGGCCGCCGATCACCCCAGAAAAATGAGACTGACAAACGGTCTGTGCAGCCTAAAAACAGTGAGCAATTGAGGATCAGCAGCTCAATGATCCACAGCTGCAGATCGATCAGTTAATCAAGTCCTTTGGAGGAGTTAATCTGCCTAATCTCGCCCTACTGTCGCAGCCGCAACCTCTCCCTACGCTAATCAGAGCAGAGTGACGGGCGGCGCTATGTGACTCCAGCTTAAATAGAGGCTGGGTCACATGGTGCTCTGGCCAATCACAGCCATGCCAATAGTAGGCATGGCTGTGATGGCCTCTTGGGGCAAGTAGTATGACGCTTGTTGATTGGCTGCTTTGCAGCCTTTCAAAAAGCGCCAAGAAAGCGTCACAAAAGCGCGAAGAAAGCGACGAACACCGAACCCGAACCCGGACTTTTACGAAAATGTCCGGGTTCGGGTCCGTGTCACGGACACCCCAAAATTCGGTACGAACCCGAACTATACAGTTCGAGTTCGCTCATCCCTAATCAGGAGCCTAATACATTATCATGCTAACTGATGTGACCGCACGTGTGGTGCGGTGTCCGGTGCTAGACACCCACGGCTATGTCATAATTCATTTTATTTTATGCTGTATTATTGCTATAAGATGCCATGATCTAATATAAACACAACATCTGACACAATGATGGAGGGTGGCGCAATCGCTGATCCCTGTAATTGCACCCACTACTTACAAAGAAATGCACTTTGTGATAAAGTAATACATCACAAATCAAATTTTTGAGTACTTTGCTCATCTCTAGTGTGAATGTATAGAATATTTTATAAACACTCAAAGAATTGAAATAATTTTATTATCAGGGGTATATCACAAAAGTATTAGGGATGTGGTGGGCACTATCACATTTAAAAGTACAAGAATGTGAAGTAAGGACATTGGGAAGATCACTGTAGAAAAATTGGTATAGGATATATAGAAATATTAAGGAGGTCTCTATCTGTAATAATCATAGGATTCTACAATTTAGCATCATACACCTCCTTCACTATACTCCAACTATGCTCTATAGGCAGGGCCAGACTGGGGATAAAAACCAGCCCTGGAAAAAGTTGCATACCAGCCCCACAGCATTGCATCATTATTTACTTGTTTATGATAGGAGAAAGCATTCATTTTAAAACACGTGTGACCACCTATTTAATGATTGTTGCATGCAACATTTTACTTGACCAGCTATTTTAGATATTCTACGGCAGTCCTGTTACAATCCCCCCTCCCCCCAATGAGCCTTTCGACCAAATAATAAAAATATTTATTAAATCTCATCCATATGCTGCAAAAAAAAACTGCAATGTAAAATCGATAATAAAGATCAACTACAAACAAACATATTTCACATGAAAACTTACAATTACTGGGGATCTCAGACACCACTTTAACACTTGGCTGGGGGGCTCGGTGGAGCTGATGTGTTTTATCCTAATGAGAAAGATTTCATAATATGGATTTGGAGAAGGGGCAGAGGGATTCCAGAGCAGGGAGAGGCTGGTGCTGCTACTAGGGGGTCATACCATGGAGGAGTAATAAAGCCCACCATAATGACCCCCCCCCCCCAGTAGTAATAATTCTCCTCATAATGTGCAAAACATACCCCTTTGTAATGCCCCCAGTTGAGCTAATGTTCCCATAATGTGCCAATATAAAATACCCCCTCTCAGTGCCCCCATAGATGACCCCATAATGCCCCCACTTCCCCATAGTACCCACCATAATGTGTCCCAGTATAAAATGCCCCTATACAGAGCCCCCTATATAAAATACCCCTTCTTTTTAGCCTCAGTAGATGCCCCTATTGTGCCACCCAATAATCTGTCAGTAATAAGTGCCCCAATAGATGCCCCCAGTCATGTGCCAGTAAGATGTGCCCCCATAGATGCCCCCCAATCATGTGCCAATAATAAGAGCCCCCCATATCATGTGCCAGTAGCCAGAGTGCCCCCTTATGTGCCAGTAGCCCCCTTATGTGCCAGTATGCCCGTTATCATGTGCCAATAGCCCCCCATGTGCCAGTAGCCTACCTTATGTGCCAGTAGCCCCAATATAATGTGCCAATAGCCCCCTTATGTGCCAGTAGCACCCTTATCATGTGCCAATAGCCCCCCATGTGCCAGCATCCCCATCATGTGCCAGTAGCCCCCCTTATGTGCCAGTAGTCGTCCTTATGTGCCAGTAGCCCCCCGTTATCATGTTCCAGTAGCCCCCTTATGTGCCATTAGTCACCCCTTATCATGTGCCAGTAACCCCCTTATCATGTGCCAATATCCCCCCATGTGCCAGTAGCCCCCCTTATCATGTGCTAGTAGCCCCCCTTATCATGTGCTAGTAGCCCCCCTTATCATGTGCCAGTATCCCCCCCATCATGTGCCAGTAGCCCCCCATCATATACCCGTAGTCCCCCTTATGTGCTAGTAGTCGTCCTTATGTGCCAGTAGCCCCCCTTATCATGTTCCAGAAGCCCCCTTATGTGCCAGTAGCCGCCGCTTATCATGTGCCGCTAGCCCCCTTATCATGTGCCAATAGCCCCTCCATGTGCCAGCAGCCCCCTTATGTGCCAGTAACCCCCCTTATCATGTGCCAGTAGCCCTCCCATAATGTGCCTGTAGCCCACCTTATGTGCAAGTAGTTGTCCTTATGTGCCAGTAGCCCCCCCTTATCATGCTCCAGTAGCCCCCCCATCATGATCCAGTATTGTACCTATATAAAAAAAAGAAAAAACACTTATACTTACCTCCAGCGATGCGATGCAGGCCTCTTCCGGCCTGTGTCCCACGATATATGGTTTAGGCGCTATACGGCCTTGGCGATGAAGTCATCGCGCCGCCTGCACCGGCCTCAGATAGGCTGCCGGCCTAGTGCTGGCAGCCTATCAGAGGAACAGGAGGGGACACATCTCTCCCTCCCCTGCCGTAGCATAGACATAGACTGCTGATAAGTGACTAGGAGAATTTGATCCTGCTGGTTAAAATATATCAACAGATCTATTATAGAACAAAGAGACGCTCCTATGCTGGGGAAAAATCTGGTCTCTCTGGACATAGGATTACATTTTTTATTTTATTTTTCCTATCTCTTCTTTCCTGGTGGTAACATGGGTTGGGTTGAGTAAATTATTTCTGAAAGCATTTTACATTATATATGTGTATACGTGGGGACAGGAATTTTTCTAAAATGTATTTTAATGTATGTTAATCTATTGGATATTCAATAAAGGCAAAAAAATAAATAAAAAGAAATATATGCTCCCTAATTCTAATTTTCAGAAGGAAAGCAGTGAATCATAAAAAATAAAAATAAAATGTTGAGAAAAGAGCAAAGGTAAGGAAGGGCACATCATGAGTATAACACTGGAGGAGAGAAGGACGGTATGCAGTCAAAGGTCTATGGGATGCTATGCTTATGTCATTAAATTAATACTTGAAAACAATATAATGAAATAAATTATAAAATATAATTCCAGGAGACACAACAAGCAAAATGTCTTTCAGGAAGGTCAAAAGACATTTGCCAGTGGATAGGGTATGTAAGTGGCTTGTTATTCCATGTCACTGTATAGGAACTATTCCTTTCAAACAACTGCTGTGAAATAATCATCTGACCTGTGACTTTACACAGTGAAAAGGGCCAATGTATTTGTTAATGTTGGATGGTCTTTTATTTTCCTAGCATGGTAAGAGGTCGTGCTGTGTCCCAATTATAGTGTCCAGGAAGCAATGTGGTTCTGGCTCACTTATTAAATGAGATATCTCTGGATACAGAAGAAGGTTACTGTTCTTTTTTTGCCATCATGGTGCATTCAAGCAGGCCATGAGAGTGCAGAATAAAATGAACATCTCCTACAAAGAACAGCAGGTTGCTGAAAAGACATGTGCTTATTCTGAGCAATTTTAGACTTTTATGAGCAAAGAGTATGGATGCAACTATTTCTTCCTGTATGGCCCAAAGCAGCAGATAGATCTTGCCCCTTATAATTGGCTCTGGAGTCGTAAAATGCAGTATATTATAACGACAGTAACAGTGCACAGTCAGTGAAATCATAGCTACTGAAATGACAGTTTTTTACTTATACGTCAGATATGCACAATGTATCTATCTATCTATCTATCTATCTATCTATCTATCTAAGATGAGTGAATTGATTTGAAACAAATTCAACCTGAATTTTCTAAAAAGAAAATCAAAATAGTTTCTGGTTCGATATGGGCAAATTTTGGGTTTTGATACAAGAAAGAGAAAATAATAATTAAAAAAAAATTAGAGACAAGCTAAAAATAAGAGTCTTACGAGTCCTCAGAGTGCCATACACAAATTTTCAGGCCAATTTCAGGCACCCTCTGTTTGGGAGAATTGATTCAGAACTGAATCAAATCCGTAGACCTTTTCATGTACATACACTCACCTAAAGAATTATAAGAAACACCTGTTCTATTTCTCATTAATGCGATTATCTAGTCAACCAATCATATGGCAGTTGCTTCAATGCATGTAGGGTTGTGGTCCTGGTCAAGACAATCTCTTGAACTCCAAACGGAATGTCAGAATGGGAAAGAAAGGTGGCAACAACAGCAGAAGACCCCACCTGGTACCACTCATCTCCACTACAAATAGGAAAAAGAGGCTACAATTTGCACAAGCTCACCAAAATTGGTCTGTTGAAGACTGGAAAAATGTTGCCTGGTCTGATGAGTCTCGATTTCTGTTGAGACATTCAAATGGTAGAATCCAAATTTGGCGTAAACAGAATAAGAACATGTATCCATCATGCCTTGTTACCACTGTGCAGGCTGGTGGTGTAATGGTGTGGGGGATGTTTTCTGAGCAAACTTTAGGCCCCTTAGTGCCAATTGGCCATCGTTTAAATGCCACGGGCTACCTGAGCATTGTTTATGTCCATGTCCATCCCTTCATGACCACCATGTACCCATCCTCTGATGGCTACTCCCAGCAGGATAATGCACCATGTCACAAAGCTCGAATCATTTCAAATTGGTTTCTTGAACATGACAATGAGTTCACTGTACTAAAATGGCCCCCACAGTCACCAGATCTCAACCCAATAGAGCATCTTTGGGATGTGGTGAAACGGGAGCTTCGTGCCCTGGATGTGCATTCCTCAAATCTCCATCAACTGCAAGATGCTGTCCTATCAATATGGGAGAAAATTTCTAAAGAATGCAATCAGCACCTTGTTGAATCAATGCCACGTAGAATTAAGGCAGTTCTGAAGGCAAAAGGGGGTCCAACACCGTATTAGTATGGTGTTCCTAATAATTCTTTAGGTGAGTGTATATAAATTTTTGATCTATCTATCTAATCTATCATTCAACGTACTCTTCAATCTGCCTTATGTTATACTGATTTCCAATATGTTAGCCCCTTGCAGTTGGCTTTTCAGTACTTTGCATCTTGGGTTCTGAATTTGGACACAAGAGCACCAAAGATGTTTTCTGTGATATTTAAATATATACATTCATGTATATATTTAAATATCACAGAATGTATCATTTTAGAATCTTTTATGTGTAAACAACCACTTATCTGTCTCCATTCCCATAACATAAATAGTTAAAGAGTATCTGTCAGTAGATTTGTACCTATGAAACTGGCTGACCCGTTGAAAGTGAAAACATGTTTGTGTGAAAAAACTGCTTACTCATTCCTATCGACTTGCACTGAAGCTCTATACAAGTCTACCATCGACATAAATTGTACCAATGTTTCTGTTTAGGCTGTGCTTCTCCACTGCAATGTTCCCACTAGACGTTTCTAGTTCATCTAGAATCTGTATAGCTTACTGGTTTCATGCAAACCCTGGCTCACCAGATGTATTTCCCATTGTGCTGAACCATGAATTACCATCCATCCTGGAGAGCGCATGGAAACTGACCTGACATGTGGATTTCAAATTCTGCAGCGTGTCAAAAGTTTGCTGTTTTAGCTGCAGATTTTTACGCTTTTCAAATGAAAGATGCAATATGTGGCAAAGTGCATCAGATCTGCACCAAAAATAGCAGGTATTGCAGTTTTTAGTGTGGTTTGGGTACAGAAACTCACAGAAATGTGCATAGAAATGTGTGCACGTTAACCTGCACCTGTGAGCAGGTACCCTTTAGCAGACAAAACTGAAATGGATCCATAAATTGTACATACTGGGGCAGATACAGTATACCAAGACTAGTGTAAAAATATCCAGTCTGAATATAAAGTCAGTCTGTGTAGTATGTGCCAAATGTATGCCAAAATCTCCATCATACTGTATATAGTGATGTAGGGGCTTCATAAATATGGCATTCATATTCCTTATTGCATAGAAATAAACAGTATCTGAGTTAATGTTTTATATTTTTTAGAGTCAATTAGAAAAATCTATATATATAAAAAATTACATATGTACAGTCGTGGCCAAAAGTTTTGAGAATGACACAAATATTAGTTTTCACAAAGTTCGCTGCTAAACTGCTTTTAGATCTTGGTTTCAGGTGTTTCTGTGATGTAGTGAAATATAATTACACGCACTTCATACGTTTCAAAGGCTTTTATCAACAATTACATGACAATTATCCAAAGAGTCAGTATTTGCAGTGTTGGCCCTTCTTTTTCAGGACCTCTGCAATTCGACTGGGCATGCTCTCAATCAACTTCTGGGCCATTTCCTGACTGATAGTAACCCATTCTTTCATAATCACTTCTTGGAGTTTGTCAGAATTAGTGGGTTTTTGTTTGTCCACCCGCCTCTTGAGGATTGACCACAAGTTCTCAATGGGATTAAGATCTGGGGAGTTTCCAGGCCATGGACCCAAAATGTCAACATTTTGGTCCCCGAGCCACTTAGTTATCACTTTTGCCTTATGGCACGGTGCTCCATCAGTGCTGGAAAATAGATTGTTCTTCACCAAACTGTTGTTGCATTGTTGGAAGAAGTTGCTGTTGGAGGGTGCTTTGGTACCATTCTTTATTCATGGCTGTGTTTTTGGGCAAAATTGTGAGTGAGCCCACTCCCTTGGATGAGAAGCAACCCCACACATGAATGGTCTCAGGATGCTTTACTGTTGGCATGACACAGGACTGATGGTAGAGCTCACCTTTTCTTCTCCGGACAAGCCTTTTTCCTGATGCCCCAAACAATCGGAAAGAGGCTTCATCGGAGAATATGACTTTGCCCCAGTCCTCAGCAGTCCATTCACCATATTTTCTGCAGAAGATCAATCTGTCCCTGATGTTTTTTTTGGAGAGAAGTGGCTTCTTTGCTGCCCTTCTTGACACTAGGCCATCTTCCAAAAGTCTTCGCCTCACTGTGCGTGCAGATGCGCTCACACCTGCCTGCTGCCATTCCTGAGCAAGCTCTGCACTGGTGGCACTCCGATCCCGCAGCTGAATCCTCTTTAGGAGATGATCCTGGCGCTTACTGGACTTTCTTGGACGCCCTGAAGCCTTCTTAACAAGAATTGAACCTCTTTCCTTGAAGTTCTTGATGATCCTATAAATTGTTGATTGAGGTACAATCTTAGTAGCCACAATATCCTTGCCTGTGAAGCCATTTATATGCAACGCAATGATGGCTGCACACGTTTCTTTGCAGGTCACCATGGTTAACAATGGAAGAACAATGATTTCATGCATCACCCTCCTTTTAACAGGTCAAGTCTGCCATTTTAACCCAATTAGCCTGACATAATGATCTCCAGCCTTGTGCTCGTTAACATTCTCACCTGAGTTAACAAGACGATTACTGAAATGATCACAGCAGGTCCTTTAATGACAGCAATGAAATGCAGCGGAAAGGATTTTTTGGGATTAAGTTAATTTTCATGGCAAAGAAGGACTATGCAATTCATCTGATCACTCTTCATAACATTCTGGAGTATATGCAAATTGCTATTATAAAAACTTAAGCAGCAACTTTTCCAATTTCCAATATTTATGTAATTCTCAAAACTTTTGGCCACGACTGTATGTGTGTATGTTCAGCAAAAACTCAAAAACGCAACCATCCATTTCAACAAAACTTGGCTTACACATCCCTTGCTACCTGGAAAAAAATCTTGCGGCGGTCTCAGCTCTCTATGACGTACCATTACCAAAATATTACCAAATAATGACCTGCATTATTCAATACAAGCCTGCCAGCCTTTCACTTAAATCCTAACTGCCATACACACAGTCACATGTCCCTTATCAGCCAATAGAAGCTTGCAGGTCCTACTCCAGGTTGCCATAACAACTGTTCACAGGTTTTAGCAGTTCGCAGCGCCTGAAATATTCAGTCATATGACGTATGATGGCACAACTACACTGCTACATGCATGGGGGGCAGGGGCCACTATTAAACAGACGGACGATGTGGAGTTCACTTTTAAAGGGGCGGGCGCAGTGGAGTTCACTGTTAAAGGGGCAGGCACTGCGGAGGTCACTGTTAAAGGGGTGGGTACCGTGGAGGTCACTATTAAAGGGGCGGCCACTGTGAAAGGGGCGACTACTGTGAAAATCATTGTTGAAGGGGCAGTCACTGTTAAAGGGGAGGTCACTGTGAAAGTCCCTGTTAAAGGGGCAGTCACTGTTAAATGGGCGGCCCCTGTAAAAGTCACTGTTAAAGGGGCGGTCACTGTTAACGGGGTGGCCACTGAGAAAGTCACTGTTAAAAGGGTGGTCACTGATAAAGGGACGGCCACAGTGAAAGTCACTGTTAAAGGGGCGGTCACCATGAAAGACACTGTTAAAGGGGTTGCCATTGTAAAAGTCATTGTTAAAGAGGCGGTCACCGTTAAAGGGGCGGCCACCGTTAAAGTCACTGTTAAAGGGGCAGTCACCGTTAAAGTGATGCTCACCATGAAAGTCACTGTTAAAAGGGTGGTCACCATTAACCCCTTCAGGACACAGCCTTATTTCACCTTAAGGACCAGGCCATTTTTTGCAAATCTGACCAGTGTCACTTTATGTGGTGAGAACTTTAAAACACTTTTACTTAGCCAAGCCATTCTGAGATAGATTTTTCGTCACATGTTGTACTTCATGACACTGGTAAAATGGATTAAAAAAATTAATTTTCATTTATAAAAAAATACCAAATTTACCAAAAATGTTTAAAAATTTCCACATTTCTAACTTTCAATTTCCCTACTTCTACAATACATAGTAATAACTCCAAAAAAAGTTATTAATTTACATACCCCATATGTCTACTTCATGTTTGGATCATTTGGGGAATGTTTTTTTAGTTTTTGGGGACGTTACAAGGCTTAGAAGTTTAGAAGCAAATATTGGAAATTTTCTGAAATTGTCAAAAACCCATTTTTTTAGGGACCAGTTCAGGTTTGAAGTCACTTTGTGAGGCTTACAAAATAGAAACCACCCAAAAATGACCCTATGTTAGAAACTACACCCCTCAAGGTATTTAAAACTGATCTCACAAACTATATTTACACTTTAGTTGCTCCACAAGAGTTATTGGCAAATGGGGATGATATTTCAGAATTTCATTTTTTTGCCAATTTTTCAATTTTAACACATTTTTACCACTAACAAATCAAGGGTTAACAGTCAAACAAGACTGTATCTTTATTGCCCTGACTCTGCCGTTTACAGAAACACCCATATGTGGTCGTACACTACTGTACGGCCACACAGTAGTGCGTAGAGGGAAAGGTGTGCCATATGGTTTTTGGAAGGCATATTTTTCTGGACTGGTTTATTTACACCATGTCCCGTTTGAAGCCCCCCCGATGCACCCCTAGAGTAGAAAATCCATAAAAGTGACCCCATCTAAGAAACTACACCCCTCAAGGTATTCATAACCGATCTTGCAAACAGTATTAACCCTTTAGGTGCTCCACAAGAGTTATTGGCAAATGGGGATAACATTTGAGAATTTCATTTTTTTGCAAATTTTTGCATTTTAATCAATTTTTTCCACTAACAAATCAAGCGTTAACAGTCAAACAAGACTGTATATTTATTGCCCTGACTCTGCCGTTTACAGAAACACCCCATATGTGGTCGTACACTACTGTACGGCCACACAGTAGGGCGTAGAGGGAAAGGTGTGCCATATGGTTTTTGGAAGGCATATTTTGCTGGACTGGTTTATTTACACCACGTCCCATTTGAAGCCCCCCTGATGCACCCCTAGAGTAGAAACTCCATAAAAGTGACCCCATCTAAGAAACTACACCCCTCAAGGTATTGAAAACAGATTTTATGAACTTTGTTAACCCTTTAGGTGTTGCCCAAGAGTTATTGGCAAATTGGGGATGAAATTAGAGAATTTCATTTTTTTGCCAATTTCTTAATTTTAACCCATTTTTTCCACTAACAAATTAAGGGTTAAAAGTCAAACAAGACTGTATCTTTATTGCCCTGACTCTGTCAATTACAGAAACACCCCATATGTGGTCATACACTACTGTACAGCCACACAGTAGGGCATAGAGGGAAAGATGCGCCATATGGTTTTTGGAGGGCATAGTTTGCTGGACTGGTTTATTTACACCATGTCCCATTTGAAGCCCCCCCCCCCCCCCGATGCACCCCTAGAGTAGAAACTCCCTAAAAGTGACCCCATCTAAGAAACTACACCCCTCAAGGTATTCAAAACTGATCTCGCAAACTATGTTAACCATTTAGGTGCTGCACAAGAGTTATTGGCAAATGGGGATAACATTTGAGAATTTAATTTTTTTGCCAATTTTTCCATTTTAACCCATTTTATTCCACTAACAAAACAAGACTGTATATTTATTGCCCTGACTCTGCCATTTACAGAAACACCCCATATGTGGTCATAAACTACTTAACGGCGACACGGCGGGGTGTAGAGGGAAAGGAGCGCCGTGTGGGTTTTGAGTGGCTGATTTTTATGGATCGGTTTATTTACACCGTGTCCTATTTCAAGACCCCCTGATGCACCCCTACAGTTGAAACTCTCTAAAAGTGACCCCATTATGGAAACTACGGGATAAGGTGGCTTTTTTTGGGGACTACTTTTAGGGTACATATGTTTTTGGGTTGCTCTATATTACATTTTTGTGAGGTAAGGTTACCAAAAATTGAAATTCTGAAATTTCATCCCCAATTGCCATAAACTGTTGAGGAACACCTAAAGGGTTAATAAACTTTGTAAAATCAGTTTTGAATACCTTAAGGGGTGTATTTTCTTAGATGGGGTCACTTTTAGAGAGTTTCTACTCTAGGGGGGCATTAGGGGGGCTTCTAAAGGGACATGGTGTCATTAAAAAAGGCCATCAAAATCGGCCTTCCAGAAACTATGTCGGTCATTTCCTTTTGCGCCTCCCTTTTACTGATACAGCAGTTTACAACCATAAATGTGGCGTTTCTGTAAACTGCAGTATCAGGGTAATAAAAATTACGTTTTGTTTGGCTGTTAACCCTTGGTTTTTACCGGAAACGACGGATTGAAATGGAAAAGTGACAAAAACAGCTGTTTTGGTACCATTTTAAATTTTGTTTTTGGACCGTGTTAATCTGGGAGGTTGGGTCATGGGGTATTTTTACAGAGGAGATTATTACGGACGCGGCGATACCTAATAAGTCAATTTTTTTTACAATTATTTAGGTTTTAGACTATATTATCTTTTTGGATACAAAAAAAATATTTTTTTGTATCTCTATAGTCTAAGAGTAATTTTTTTTGTTTTTTTATCCGATTATATTGGGTAGGGGCTCATTTTTTGCGGGATGAGGGGACGGTTTTATTGGCACTATTTTGGGGGCTATACGACTTTTTGATCGTTTGCTATTACACATTTTTTAATGTAAGGTGACAAAAAAATATATACAATATATTTTTTTTGTTTTACGGTGTTAATCTAATAGTCAGTGGCTAAGTTGATGAAGGAGATTATAAATTTAGAACTCCATGGAAGTGTGGTACTCCCTGAAGCAACCAATAACGCAGAGGCCCGGATGATTGGGGCATGTGTTACATTGAATAGTGGTGTCCTTCCGTATCCCCCTCATGCGACACACTCTGCATTTTTGGGGGGTTCTTCCCTTCTTTCCAGTATGGGGGACCACACCTGTAAAATGTTGGCCAGGGACGATCTGGGCGCCTCCAATTCCCGAGGTACTCCCACCTACTCTTTCCCGCTCAGAAAAGATCAGGGTCTTGAGGACTGCCTCATAGAACTGGAGGAATGTCCCTGTGTTGCCAGCGCTCTGGAACAGTACAAAAGAGTTGTACATGGCCTTGGTTTTGCGCATGGCAGTTATATGGCTTGAGGACTTGATCAGAGAGATCAACTCCTCCCATATACCGATTGTAGTCAACGGTACCGCACAGGGACAGGAGTGATGCCGTTTCCATGAATTGTGGACAGTACAAGGACATCCCTCTTGTCCTTATATATGACCAGAATCAGGTTTCCACTGGTAAGGGCACTTGTCTCACCCTTGGGGATAGGTACCTGGAGGGGGTAGTCAGGGAGGCCGCGCTGAGTTTTCTGCACGGTCCCACAAGCGAACGTCTATTTGGCGATGAGGGACTGGAACAAGGGGATACTAGTATAAAAGTTATCCACGTATAGGTGGTAACCCTTATCTAGTAGTGGGAGCATAAGGTCCCACACAAGTTTCCCGCTAACACCCAGAGTGGGGGGACATTCTGGGGGTTGAATACGGGAATCTCGCCCCTCGTACACACGAAACTTGTAAGTGTACCCTGAGGTACTCTCACAAAGTGTGTACAGCTTCACGCCATACCTCACCCGCTTTGAGGAAACATACTGGCGGAAAATGAGTCTCCCCTTGAATGCAATGAGAGACTCATCAACCGCGACCTCCCATCGAGGTACATAGGCCTCCATGAATTTGGCCCCAAAGGCAGGCATTTCCGGATGGCCTCACATCGGGAACATGTTATGGGCCATACTGTAGAGTGGGGTCTGGTAGAGGACGTCCCCACTCCAGTACAGCCTGACACTGGGCTTTTTGACTAGGCCCATATGCAGCACGAGGCCCCGAAACGTCCTCATCTCGGCTGCTCTGACCGCGGTCCAGCCACCGGGCCCAGTCAAAAACGAGCCTGGGTGTTGAGCGACAAACTGTTGGGCGTACAGGTTCATCTGCTCCACCATCAGATTTACCAGTTCCTCACTGAAAAAAGTCCTGGTGGGCCAGAAAACTAGTACGAGCCCCAGAGCTGCTCGTACTAGGCTGGGCCACAGGGTCCCTAGCACGGGGGTCCCCTCGATCCGCCTGGCGGAGGATGCAGATGACAACTGGAATGTGGGCTCATCCTCACTGGGGCTCTCGGACTCGAAGGCAAGGAGGGTGTATGCCTCCTCGGCCGAGAACGTCTGGCGAGCCATAGGGGAGTGTGTGTCTACGTGTGTATGGGCGTGTGTGTAAATCTTTATTCAGGTGTGCGTGTGTGTGGGGCACGGGTGTTCACGCACTTACCCTATAGCTATAAAAGAAAAAAAAAACTTGCACCCCAAAAAAGTGTGTGTGTGTGTGTGGAGGGGGGGAGGCAAGCTGCAGCACCCCTGGGGGGTCTAGGGTCACACAGCTAGAGGAGAGCAGCGGCAGAGATTCAAACTTGCCACGCTCCGCTAAGACTAATAAAGTAGCTTTTGTTTTATTTACCTGCTGTGAAGTCCTTTGATTACAGTGCCCAAGGTTTGGTTCTTTCCACTTTTTTCTTCACGTCTGATGATCCCGGCTACTGCTCCAAGCACTGCCAATATGGAGCCAAGGCTGCAGTCCAGGACTCCTGCGTGTTGTGTGAATACAAAAAACAGCATGCTGTTTTAGCTGTTGTGACTCCTCACAACAGCATAAGGTAAGTGCATTACCTTCTGTAGGAAGGTGCAAGGGTCCGTCATTGACGGAAGGTACGTGTCACCGAGGTTCCGGGCCTCGGTGAGATAGCAACCGGTTATTTTGTGTGTCAGCCGCAGCTAGTGCTCGCTGACAGTTTTTTCTTAGTGTGGCTGAAAAGCCGATCCGGGACGGTTCTTATTGGGAGCAGCCAAATAGCAAGGTAGGTGGCTGTTCCCCACGTCCAGGCCAGGTTTTGGGCTGGGGTTTAAAAACCCAGCCAGCAGCTGAGCTGGGTGTGGAATGAACCTCCAGGTGACAGTGGAGCTCTGTGTTTTGGGAGCTGAGAAGTTCTATAATACTACAAGGCTGAGAGCTGCATGAGAGCTGCCAGCTGGAAGCCAAGCGCCCTAAAGCCTGATGTGGACTGCCAGGTAATGTGTTTCTTTGAGTTCTGTGGACTTTTGCTGTGTCAATTAACACAAGGATTCCTGCAGTGTGAATTGACACCAGGGCCCTGCCTAGTATTGTGTTTTTTCCTGCCTTTTTTGTGTGAATAAACACTGACTTTTGTTTATCAACCGTGGTTTTGCCTCTGTATTGCGTCTGCTTACTCTGCCTACCAGAGCAAAGCCCTACAATAGTTGGCTTGGAACGGGCAAGCGCAGTGAGGCTGGCGTGAACGCCAAAGTATTTTTGGTTTGCACACGGTTGTATGTGATTTATCAAACCGGATAGATTTAAACCGATGACGAAATGGAAGCTGTTATGAAGGCCCTCGTGGAGGCTAACCTGCAGCAACGCAAGGCTAATAAGCAGCAGCAGGAGACCAACCAGTTGCTGCTACAACATGTAATGGCTTTGCAGACAACAGAAGCAACCCCAAACGTACACAATGCCCGGAAAGCAGCATGTGTAGCGATCCCTAAAATGACCCCCGCAGATAACGTTGAGACCTACCTGGCGATGTATGAAAAAGTGGCCACCAGGGAAAAGCTGCCCGAGACCAGTGGGCTGAGGTCGCTGCTCCTTTTCTGACATCAGAGTCCCAGTGGGTGTTTTTCGACTTGCCGGACGATCAAGCGGCCAACTACCCAAAGGTAAAGGGGGAGATTTTGGCAAGACTGGGGGTGAATGTGCTGGTCCAGGCCCAGCGGGTGCATCAGTGGGGGTTCAACCCGGCGGAGCCCATGAGACCCCAGTATTATGACCTGCTTAACCTGTTGCAAAAGTGGCTACAACCTGACGTGTTGAGCCCCACTGCTATGTTGGACCGGATGTTAGCAGACAGGTTCTGGAGAGCTCTGCCAACCATTCTCCAGCAATGGATTGGCCAGGTCTCCCCAGGTAATGCGCTGGAGATAGTCGGCCTGGTGGAGCGCTATGAGGCTACCCGGAATTTACAGAGGGGTTCTATTGGGAGGGGAATAGTGAGATCCTGTAACTCTTCACCCCGGACCCAGCAACCGGTGCCCACCAAACTCGCTCAGGATGTAACCCCTGTGGACCCTGCTCCAATAATCTGTTGGCGGTGTCAGGAGCCAAGCCATGTTTGAGCAGACTGTCCACGTCAGGGGAACCCATGGACACGAACTACGGCTTCCGTCAATCGTTATATGCCAGAAACTGTGTGCAGTGGGTGCTCCGGAGTCTCTGAACCATCTGTGCCAGGTTTAGGTGGGATACACTCCAGCGGAGGCTCTGTTGGACTCAGGAAGTCTGGTGACCCTGGTGAGGGCTTCCCTGGTACGCTACACTGAGTACACCGGCCATAAGGTGGGAGTCATGTGTATCCATAGGGACTTAAAAAACTACCCTACTGCTATGGTGTCTCTGTCAACTGTTTCCGGTAGGTGGATACATGAGGTGGCTGTTGCAACCCACCTCCACTATGAACTTATAGTAGGGAGAGACTTCCTGGGTTTCACAGGCACTGTGGCCTGTTCCGAGAGTTATTGATACGCGTGAGACAGATGTAACCCTAGCTGAGTGGCCCAGTTCAGGGGTGGAGACCAGAACCCTGGGAACCTGAGTCCGAAGGTCCAGAGGTAGGAGTGACCACCACTTCGGTGGAAGAGGAATAGACAACCCCGCTGAGTGTAATGGTGTGAGACATTGAGGACTTGCCGCCGGGGCCTGAGCTGGAAGACCTTGATTTCTCCGGGAATAAATTTGGTACCGCTCAACACCGGGATCCAACCTTGTCCCGAGCCTGGGAAAAAGTACTAATAATAGATAGTGAACCACAACAACCAGGGGCAGAGTCGGTGTTCCCCTGCTTTGTGGACACACTTGCACTTGGGGACACTTTCAAAGTTTTCCCAATTTTTTGGACTGACTGACCTTCATTTCTTAAAGTAATGATGGCCACTCGTTTTTCTTTACTTAGCTGATTTTTTTCTTGCCATAATACAAATTCTAACAGTCTATTCAGTAGGACTATCAGCCTTGTATCCACCTGACTTCTCCACAAGGCGACTCATGGTCCCAACCCCATTTATAAGGCAAGAAATCCCACTTCTTAAACCTGACAGGGCAAACCTGTGAAGTGAAAACCATTTCAGGTGACTACCTCTTGAAGCTCATCAAGAGAATGCCAAGAGTGTGCAAAGCAGTAATCAAAGCAAAAGGTGGCTACTTTGAAGAACCTAGAATATGACATATTTTCAGTTGTTTCACACTTTTTTGTTATGTATATAATTCCACATGTGTTAATTCATAGTTTTGATGCCTTCAGTGTGAATCTACAATTTTCATAGTCATGAAAATAAAGAAAACTCTTTGAATGAGAAGATGTGTCCAAACTTTTTGTCTGTACTGTACATCGGCAAAACTTATAGCTAAAGAGCTAATGGAGATGTTCTCCCGAGTGGGGCTACCTAAAGAGGTCCTGACTGACCAGGGGACCCCTTTTATGTCCAAGGTCATGAGATAACTTTGCAAGTTGCTGCATATTAAACAGTTACGGACGTCCGTGTACCATCCACAAATGGACGGACTGGTTGAAAGGTTTACCAAAACTCTAAAAACTATGTTAAAAAGGGTGGTGACCAAAGATGGAAAGGATTGGGACCTTCTTCTGCCTTATCTCATGTTCGCAGAGCGAGAGGTGCCCTAGGCCTCTACTGGGTTCTTGCCCTTCAAATTGCTATATAGCAGACATCCTCGTGGCTTTTTGAACTTAGCCAAAGTGGCGTGGGAACAACAACCCACTCCGCATAAAAGCGTCCTGGAATATGTTACCAAGATGCAACAGCGGATAGAGACAGTTTGCCTCTTGTCAGGTAACATATGGAGGCCGCTCAGCGAGCCCAGAGTCGGATCTATAATCGGCAGGCTCGGGTCCTGAACTTGTGATTGGGTTTTGGTTCTGGTGCCGACAGTAGACAGTAAGTTCCTAGCAAGTTGGCAGGGGCCCTACGAGGTATATGAAAAAATTGGAGAGGTAAATTACAAGGTACACCAGCCGGGGAGGCGAAAGCCAGAGCAGATTTACCATGTTAATTTGCTAAAACCTTGGAAGGATAGGGAAACCTGTATGGAAGACAGTCCGCGGCCAGGCTTTCTTGGACAAGTGACAGCCTCTCCTCTAAACAGGCTCAGGAAATCAGGGAGTTCGTTAGTCAGAACACGGTTGTGTTTTCAGACCTCCCTGGACGCACTTTCGTAATCCAACATGACATTGTCACTGAGTCTCAGGCTAAAATCTGGTTAAAGCCATACCAAGTACCCGAGGCTCGGCGATAAGCCATCTTGGAGAAAGTACATGTCGCGGCTGGATGTCATTGAGGAGCCTAAAAGTGAGTGGGCCAGTCTCCTAGTCTGTAACGGGCCAGTCTCCGATTTTGTAACGATTTTCGGAAATTAAATGAAATATCAAAGTTCGATGCATATCCAATGCCTCGGGTGGCTGAACTAATTGAGGGAATGCCGCAAAATTTTACAGCCACTGATTTATTCCCGCTGGACAAGATAGATTTGGCAGTCATTGATGATTTAATGGCGGCGGCTTGTGAAAATCTTGAAATGCCAAACGCATTTACCAAATTCGTACACCACAGAAACTTGAGCACTATGTATCTCGTTAAAAAAAATTTTGGTCAGGGTAAGAAAAGCCAAACCAAAAATGTAAACACTAAATACATGGTCCTGTTTAAGAACCCTCGTGATAAATTACAGATTGTAATGTTTTTATTAGTTTTACATAAACCGTTTTTAACCACCTCAGCTCCTCTAGCTTAAACACTCTTAATGACCAGACCACTTTTTACCATTCTGCACTACACTAATTTCACGGTTTATTGCTCGGTCATACAACTTACCACCCAAATGAATTTTACCTCCTTTTCTTCTCACTGATAGAGCTTTCATTTGGTGGTATTTGATTGCTGCTGACATTTTTACTTTTTTTGTTATTAATCGAAATTTATCAAAATTTTAGCAAAAAAATGAAATTTTACACTTTCAGTTGTAATTATTTTTTTTTAAACATTTCTATATACATTTTTCTCTAAATGTATTGTTCTACATGTCTTTGATTAAAAAAAAGTTTGGGTAAAAAAAAAATGGTTTGGGTAAAAGTTATAGCGTTTACAAACTATGGTCCAAAAATGTGAATTTCCACGTTTTGAAGCAGCTCTGACTTTCTGAGCACCTGTCATGTTTCCTGAGGTTCTACAATGGCCATACAGTAGAAAAACCACACAAATTACCCCATTTCGGAAAGTAGACACCCTAAGGTATTTGCTGATGGGCATAGTGAGTTCATAGAACTTTTTATTTTTTGTCACAAGTTAGCGGAAAATTATGATTTTTTATTTATTTATTTTTTTCCTTACAAAGTCTCATATTCTACTAACTTGTGACAAAAAATAAAATCTTCCATGAACTCACTATGCCCATCATGAAATTCCTTGGGGTGTCTTCTTTCCAAAATGGTGTCATTTGTGGGGTAGTTATACTGCCCTGGAATTTTAGGGGCCCTAATGCGTGAGAAGTAGTTTGAAATCAAAATGTGTGAAAAATGCCCTGTGAAATCCGAAAGGTGCTCTTTGGAATGTGTGCCCCTTTGCCCACCTAGGCTGCAAAAAAGTGTCACATATGTGGTATCGCCGTACTCAGGAGAAGTCGGCAATGTGTTTTGGGGTGTCTTTTTACACATGCCCATGCTGGGTGAGATAAATATCTCTGTCAAATGACAACTTTGTATAAAAAAATTGGAAAAGTTGTCTTTTAGAGAGATATTTCTCTCACCCAGCATGGGTATATGTAAAAAGACACCCCAAAACACATTGCCCAACTCTTCTGAGTACGGCGATACCACAAGTGTGACACTTTTTTGCAGCCTAGATGTGCAAAGGGGCCCAAATTCCTTTTAGGAGGGCATTTTTAGACATTTAGATCCCAGACTTCTTCTCCCGCTTTAGGGCCCCTAAAAATCCAGGGCAGTATAAATACCCCACATGTGACACCATTTTGGAAAGAAGACACCCCAAGGTATTCAATGAGGGGCATGGCGAGTTCATAGAAGATTTTTTATTTATTTTTGCACAAGTTAGCAGAAATTGTTATTTTTTTGTTTTTTCTCACAAAGTCTCCCTTTCCACTAACTTAGGACAAAAAGTTAAATCTTTCATGGACTCAATATGCCCTTCAGTGAATACATTGGGGTGTCTTCTTTCCGAAATGGGGTCACATGTGGGGTATTTATACTGCCCTGGCATTTTTGGGGCCCTAAAGCGTGAGAAGAAGTCTGGAATATAAATGTCTAAAAAATGTTACGCATTTGGATTCCGTGAGGGGTATGGTGAGTTCATGTGAGATTTAATTTTTTGTCACAAGTTAGTGGAATATGAGACTTTGTAAGAAAAAACAAAAAATAAATAAAATCAATTTTCGCTAACTTGTGCCCAAAAAAATGTCTGAATGGAGCCTTACAGGGGGGTGATCAATGACAGGGGAGTGATCACCCCCCTGTAAGGCTCCATTCAGAGGTCCGTATGTGTTTTGCAGATCCACGGATCGGATCCGCAAAACACATACGGACGTCTGAATGGAGCCTTACAGGGGGGTGATCAATGACAGGGGGTGATCAGGGAGTCTATATGGTGTGATCACCCCCTTGTCATTGATCACCCCCCTGTAAGGCTCCATTCAGATGTCTGTATGTGTTTTGCGGATCTGATCCATGGATCCGTGGATCCGTAAAACACATACAGACGTCTGAATGGAGCCTTACAGGGGGGTGATCAATGACAGGGGGGTGATCAATGACAGGGGGGTGATCAGGGAGTCTATATGGGGTGATCACCCCCCTGTCATTGATCACCCCCCTGTAAGGCTCCATTCAGTCGTCCGTATGTGTTTTGCAGATCCGATCCATGGATCCGTGGATCCATAAAACACATATGGACATCTGAATGGAGCCTTACAGGGGGGTGATCAATGACAGGGGGCTGATCAATGACAGGGGGGTGATCAGGGAGTCTATATGGGGTGATCAGGGGTTAATAACAGGTGGGGGTGTAGTGTAGTGTGGTGCTTGGTGCTACTTATTACAGAGCCGCCTGTGTCCTCTGGTGGTCGATCCAAGCAAAAGGGATCACCAGAGGACCAGGTAGCAGGTATATTAGACACTGTTATCAAAACAGCGTCTAATATACCTGTTTAGGGGTTAAAAAAAAAAAATCGCATCTACAGTAGTGATGAGCGGGGGGTGCTATATTCGATTTCGCGAATATTTGATTGAATATTCGTGTTATATTCGTCGAAATCGAATATTCGTAATTATTCCAATGATCACGAATAATATGCGATTTAATTAATCGCGTATTGAGATTTTTTCCTTTCATAGTATAAGGCAACGTTCCTATGACTAATTGACTATGGCTAGGCTAATATGTGTATTTTACGAAATTTCGTAATATTGCTCTAACTTCGTCTTTTAGAATATTACGAATATTGCTCTAACTTCGTTTTTTCGAATATTCGTAATATTGCTCTAACTTCGTCTTTTAGAATATTCGTAATATTCTAAAAGACGAAGTTAGAGCAATATTACGAATATTCTAAAAGACGAAGTTAGAGCAATATTACGAAATTTCGTAAAATACCCATATAGATTGTAATTTAGCTAATATGGAATATAGCAGTGCTAAGTTGAAATCGCCATGCGATTACTTCGAGTTATATTAATCGCATAGAATATTCGTAATATTGCTCTAACTTCGTCTTTTAGAATATTACGAATATTCGAAAAGACGAAGTTAGAGCAATATTACGAAATTTCGTAAAATACACATATAGATTGTAATTTAGCTAATATAGTGCTATAATCCTTTTTTTTCTCTATTTTTTTTACACTATTAAAAAAAATTACTATAGCAGTATATTAGCTAAATTAGAATCTATATGGGTATTTGAATATTCGTAAAATTGCGCTAACTTCGTCTTTTAGAATATTCGTAATATTTTAAAAGACAAAGTTTTAGAATATTCGTAATATTGCCCTAAGACGAAGTTAGAGCAATATTACGAAATTTCGTAAAATACCCATATAGATTGTAATTTAGCTAATATGGAATATAGCAGTGTTAAGTTGAAATCGCAATTCGATTATTATAACTTGCGATTTCAACGTAATTCTCAAATCCGACAGTACATTCTAGTATATGGAGACGTTCCCATGGTGATGGGGACGCTCCATGAGCACGGAAGTCGGCAGAAGCGGCAATGGGCACTGACTGGAGCAGCCAGGAATCCAAAGGACAGGTAAGAACAACTTTAGGGAAGTGGGAAAGAAAAAAATATAACAATTAAAAAAAAACACGAATATTCGATTTTGTGAATATATAGAACGATATTCTAAATATTCGCGAAATTGCGATATTCGAGAAAAAAAATTGCAATTCGAATTTTCGCGCTCAACACTAATCTACAGCCTGCCAGCAAATGATCGCCGCTGGCAGGCTGTAGATCAACTTGCTTACCTGCAGTTCCTGTGAACGCGCGCGCCCGTGTGCGCGCGTTCACAGGAAATCTCGTGAGATGACGCATAGATGCGTGACTGTGCCTGAGTGAGCCGCCTCCGGAACGCGATCCTGCGTTAGGCGGTCCGGAGGCGGTTAAATAAAATGTAGTTTCAACCTAATTTCCAAGACGAATCAGCGGTTCGAGAATATATGTCGCTCGTGCATATTTCGGGAAAGCATAAGGCTGACAACGCTTTATCCGAATTTTTGAACGGCTACACATTGTTCGCTTTTTATTTATCGCCGGATCAAGAATCCGGCGGTCATTTCTCGCTAGTAAAAAGCGTAAATCTCAGAACTGAATTGTAAACACTATTAACATGATTGTGTATTCAGTTCATGAAAACATTATTGAAATAAATAATAGAAGGGAAGTTTTATATGCTTCTCAATAAAGATGAATAATTATAAAATTACACGTGTTACTACAACCGACTTTCACACCCGTTGCATTTTTAAAGGTGTATTTCCGTGCGATTTATTACCTAAAAATAAAATCATTATTTGTTCTTCAGAATTTCTGTATCTTACTTCCATGAAGCCTAGCAGGTGAGCTGGACCGTTTGTGCCTTTCTATATATCTTAAAAAAAAGTATTAAAAAACAAACAAACACTCTATTGCCCACTTTATACACTCCAGTATTACACAACCTTAACTAAAGCAATCAGTTGTCACGAGTTGGAGGTCCTAGGAGAGACCTCCGCGTTGTCAAGCAATAGACAAACGGAACTCAGGTACAGACACACAAGAGTTTATTCCAAGAAGGGAAACACAGGGAAATAGAAAGCTCTATGTACTGTCCGCACAGTGGGAGGAAAAACCCCACTGCGCCACTGTCTAGTAATACTCCAGAGGGGCGTGACTAAGCAACTCCTGGTATTCACTAGAGCCCCAGATGGTAGGGTTAGGCTTTGCTGCAGGGAGTTGCCAGGGTCCACTCTGGAGCATGAACTAGACAGTGACAATAGAAGAAAACGGACAACAGGTACCAGAAGGTACCAACAGTACATAGGCAAACATAACAAACAGGCAAATACAAATAGCAACTAAAAACACAAGCAGGAGTTCACGCAAGGGAACAGGAGTGGCAATGAGCAGAGAAGGACTAGCTCCACCAGTGGTATACTGTGTGGCCTTGCCCATAGCACTCTGCAGCAAGGGCTTGCTGAACAGAGACATGAATACACACAAGGTAACTAAAACATAACTGGCAGAACAGATAACAAAACACAGGAAAGAGGACGGGAATGAACAAGTAGGAAACCCACAGAGCACAGACAGACAGACAAGGATACTATGGGTCAGCAGCATGGGAGAGTGAATACAAACTTGGAGCAGGACAAGACAACACACACCAGGAGAGCTGACCCAGAACTGAGGAAACCTCAGCCTTAGGCCCCAGGCACACGGCCGTGTTTCACAGCCGTGTGCGGGCCGTGGAACCGCGGCCTGGATCCCTCCTGAGAGCAGGAGCGCACTGGTGTCACTGGTTGCTATGACGCCGTGCGCTCCCTGCTGCCGGCACAGTACAGTAATACACTGGTATAGATCATACCAGTGTATTACTGTACTGCGGCAGGCAGCAGGGAGCGCACGGCGTCATAGCAACCAGTGACGCCGTGCGCTCCTGCTCTCAGGAGGGATCCAGGCCGCGGTTCCACGGCCCGCACACGGCTGTGAAACACGGCCGTGTGCATGGGGCCTTATATACAGGTTCCATGGGTGCAGCAGAGAGGCCACACCCATGGAGCAGACAGAGAGGATTAACTCCTAATAGGAATACAGGGGAGTTAACCCATAAAGAACCACAAATAACACACAGGAACGGAGCTGCAGCGAGAGCATAGACATAAGGTCACAGCCAGAGGTAACGACTGTGACATCAGTAGTACATCCCTGCAAGGATATATGAAATATGTCCTTGTAAAGAAAAGGGTTAAAAAAATATATATATACGATGCACAAAACCTAAGGTACCTGCTAATGATTACATGGCGTTCTATACAAGAGAAAAATTATGGCTAACATCCAAGTCATACATATTTGCTGATGGAATATAATCTATTTCTTGGAAGTAAGAAATAGGCTGCTTTTATTTAAATAATTTACTGTATGGCTAGTCTGTGTACAGTAGGTCACTGATTTATGAATTACATAAACTGGAGCTTGACAAAACACTAATTTTATTTATTAACTGTGGCTCTTAACTATTTAAAATTTACACTAAGCTTTGTCACAACCATTTCATATTAAATATATGCTAAATGTATAGAAATAAGTGTTGAAGATTGACATTAACTTCTTATAATCCTTAGATATAATAACGGTACTTGATTTTAGAGGTGGTTATTCCAGCCGAAGATACTATTAAATAAATGTGTCTGATGCTATTAATCTTTACAGATTTATTTTCCAAATATGTGTCAAATTGCCAGTTATCTGTTTAAAAGGCTATTCTAATAATAAAATGATGAACTGTAGTGAGATTCTCAGAATGGGCACACAAGTACAGAATAGTTGTGAGAATAGCCAATTTAACTAGTATAGGTGAAGGTACCATTTAAAAAAAGGATAGCACACTGATGAAAATATGCTTGTGTGCATAATTCATCTAAAATATAAATAATTCTCTGCTGAATTACTGTATATATGGTTGCGGACTAAATTCACGGACAGATGTGACCCAAACTATGGAAATTTGCAAAAATTTTGCAAAAAAAACCACATCCATATATAAATTTTTCGCTAAATTTATTGTTCTACATGTCTTTGATAAAAAAAAAAATGTTTGGGCAAAAATAAAAATGGTTTGGGTAAAAGTTATAGCGTTTACAAACTATGGTACAAAACTGTGAATTTCCGCTTTTTGAAGCAGCTCTAACTTTCTGAGCACCTGTCATGTTTCCTGAGGTTCTACAATGCCCAGACAGTAGAAAACCCCCACAAATGACCCCATTTCGGAAAGTAGACACCCTAAGGTATTCGCTGATGGGCATAGTGAGTTCATAGAACTTTTTATTTTTTGTCACAAGTTAGCGGAAAATGATTTTTTTTTTTTTATATATTTTTTTTCTTACAAAGTCTCATATTCCACTAACTTGCGACAAAAAATAAAAAATTCTAGGAACTCGCCATGCCCCTCACGGAATACCTTGGGGTGACTTCTTTCCAAAATGGGGTCACTTGTGGCGTAGTTATACTGCCCTGGCAATTTAGGGGCCCAAATGTGTGAGAAGTACTTTGCAATCAAAATGTGTAAAAAATGGCCTGCGAAATCCGAAAGGTGCACTTTGGAATGTGTGCCCCTTTGCCCACCTAAGCTGCAATAAAGTGTCACACATCTGGTATCACCGTACTCAGGAGAAGTTGGGGAATGTGTTTTGGGGTGTCATTTTACATATACCCATGCTGGGTGAGAGAAATATCTTGGCAAAAGACAACTTTTCCCATTTTTTTATACAAAGTTGGCATTTGACCAAGATATTTATCTCACCCAGCATGGGGATATGTAAAATGACACCCCAAAACACATTCCCCAACTTCTTCTGAGTACAGCGATACCAGATGTGTGACACTTTTTTGCAGCCAAGGTGGGCAAAGGGGCACATATTGCAAAGTGCACCTTTCGGATTTCGCAGGCCATTTTTTACACATTTTGATTGCATAGTACTTCTCACACATTTGGGCCCCTAAATTGCCAGGGCAGTATAACTACGCCACAAGTGACCCCATTTTGGAAAGAAGACACCCCAAGGTATTCCATGAGGGGCATGGCGAGTTCCTAGAATTTTTTATTTTTTGTCACAAGTTAGCGGAAAATGATGATTTTTTTTTTTTTTCCTTACAAAGTCTCATATTCCACTAACTTGCGACAAAAAATAAAAAAATTCTAGGAACTCGCTATGCCCCTCACGGAATACCTTGGGGTGTCTTCTTTCCAAAATGGGGTCACTTGTGGCGTAGTTATACTGCCCAGGCAATTTAGGGGCCCATATGTGTGAGAAGTACTTTGCAATCAAAATGTGTAAAAAATGGCCTGCGAAATCCGAAAGGTGCACTTTGGAATGTGTGCCCCTTTGCCCACCTAAGCTGCAATAAAGTGTCACACATCTGGTATCACCGTACTCAGGAGAAGTTGGGGAATGTGTTTTGGGGTGTCATTTTACATATACCCATGCTGGGTGAGAGAAATATCTTGGCAAAAGACTACTTTTCCCATTTTTTTATACAAAGTTGGCATTTGACCAAGATATTTATCTCACCCAGCATGGGTATATGTAAAATGACATCCCCAAAACACATTCCCCAACTTCTCCTGAGTACGGCGATACCAGATGTGTGACACTTTTTTGCAGCCTAGATGTGCAAATGTGCCAAAATTCCTTTTAGGAGGGCATTTTTAGACATTTGGATCCCAGACTTCTTCTCACGCTTTAGGGCCCCTAAAAAGTCAGGGAAGTATAAATACCCCACATGTGACCCCACTTTGGAAAGAAGACACCCCAAGGTATTCAATGAGGGGCCTGGCGAGTTCATAGAATTTTTTATTTTTTTGGCATAAGTTAGCGGAAATTATTTTTTTTTTTTTCTCACAAAGTCTCACTTTCCGCTAACTTGGGACAAAAATTTAAATCTTTCATGGACTCAATATGCCCCTCAGCGAATACCTTGGGGTGTCTTCTTTCCAAAATTGGGTGAGTTGTGGGGTGTTTGTACTGCCCTGGCATTTGAGGGTCTCCGCAATCATTACATGTATGGCCAGCATTAGGAGTTTCTGCTATTCTCCTTATATTGAGCATACAGGTAATGAGATTTTTTTTTCCCGTTCAGCCTCTGGGCTGAAAGAAAAAAATTAACAGCACAGATTTCTTCATTCGCATCGATCAATGTGGATGAAAAAATCTCTGCCAAAAAAAAAAAAAAGGAGGAGAAAGGCGTCTGCCTGGACATAGGAGCTCCGCCCAACATCCATACCCACTTAGCTCGTATGCCCTGGCAAACCAGATTTCTCCATTCACATCAATCGATGTGGATGAATAAATCATTGCCGGGATTTTTTATATTTTTTTATATACAAAGTGTTTGCCAAAGCATAGGAACGCCGCCTCCTCCTCAGCTCGTATGCCTTGGCAAACGTATCTGTCACTGCAGAGTAGAAATATCGTCTTGCAGCGCCGCATACACGATTTGCGTGTAATCTGACAGCAGCGCAATGCTTTTGTCAGAATGCACATCGGTGCTGTAGCTAGTCGATCGGTTGGTCCACCTGGAAGGTAAAAAGAAAAAAGAAAAAACCAGGCCGCAACGCAATAATTTTATTAACTTTGGAACAGAACATATAAACTTTAACTTTTTGAACTAAACATTAACCTTTTTGCTTACTGGTGTTTTTTTTTTTTTTACTTTATCGAACAAACCTCTCCTTCCCCATCGGGTCAATGTGCAAAGCGCAAATCGCCCAAAGATGTGGCGAAGTGCGTTATGCACTTTGTCCCAGGTAAAAGGAGACGTTTGCAGCAGCTGTATGTGAATGGGCCCTAATAGCCCTGTGTGCCTGTCCTGGTGAGATGTGATCCCTATGCTAGGTGTACCTGTGTGTGGTACTTCCGGAAACACTCTCCAAAGCATAGGGCAGGGTGGTCAGGACAGTCAGAAATAGCGGGTGTCACGCCTTATTCCACTCCTGCTACAGACACGACATCTTTTTCGGGGTGACGGTTGGGTTGAGGTACCAGAAACGACATTGGGGAAATTTCGCTCGTGTAGACGGCTAACTACACTGGTGGATGGGGCCACGGAACCTCCTGGGTACAGGAGGTTCTCGATGATCTCTTCCTGAAATTTGAGGAAGGATCCAGTTCTCCCAGCCTTACTGTAGAGAACAAAACTATTATACAGAGCCAATTGAATTAGGTATACAGACACCTTCTTATACCAGCGTCTGGTTCTGCTGGAAACTAAATACGGAGACAACATCTGGTCATTGAAGTTCACCCCTCCCATGAGCGCATTATAGTCGTGGACACAGAGGGGCTTTTCAATGACACGGGTTGCTCACTCAATTTGTATTGTCGTGTCTGTGTGAATGGAGGAGAGCATGTAAACGTCACGCTTGTCTCTCCATTTCACCACGAGCAGTTCTTCGTTACACAATGCAGCCCTCTGCCCCCTTGCAAGACGGGTGGTAACGAGCCGTTGGGGGAAGCCCGCGCGACTAGTTCGCGCGGTGCCACAGGCGCCAATCTGTTCTAGAAACAAATGCCTAAAGAGGGCCACACTTGTGTAGAAATTGTCCACATAAAGATGGTGCCCCTTGCCGAATAAGGGTGACACCAAGTCCCAGACTGTCTTCCCACTGCTCCCTAGGTAGTCAGGGCAACCGACCGGCTCCAGGGTCTGATCTTTTCCCTCATAGACACGAAATTTGTGGGTATAGCCTGTGGCCCTTTCACAGAGCTTATACAATTCGACCCCATACCGGGCGCGCTTGCTTGGGATGTATTGTTTGAAGCCAAGGCGCCCGGTAAAATGTATAAGGGACTCATCTACGCAGATGTTTTGCTCAGGGGTATACAAATCTGCAAATTTCTGGTTGAAATGGTCTATGATGGGCCGAATTTTCTAGAGCCGGTCAAAAGCTTGGTGGCCTCTGGGACGAGAGGTGCTATTGTCACTAAAGTGCAGGAAACGCAGGATGGCCTCAAATCGTGCCCTGGACATAGCAGCAGAGAACATGGGCATGTGATGAATTGGGTTCGTGGACCAATATGACCGCAATTCATGCTTTTTGGTTAGACCCATGTTGAGGTGAAGGCCCATAAAAATTTTAAGTTCGGAAACTTGGACTGGTTTCCACCGGAAAGGCTGGGCATAATAGCTTCCCGGGTTGGCGGATATAAATTGAGTGGCATACCGGTTTGTTTCTGCCACGACTAAGTCCAAGAGCTCCGCAGTCAAGAACAGCTCAAAAAATCCCAGGGCCGAACCGATCTGAGCTGTCTCAACCCGAACTCCAGACTGGGCAGTGAAAGGGGGAACTACAGGTAAGTTGGGGACTGCCAATCAGGGTTTGCCAGCACCTCAGGGATTCTAGGGGCTCTACTACCCGTCTTTGCGGTGGCTGCGACGGGGTCACTACTGCTCGTGCCACCGTACCAGCTTCAACTGCCCTTCTGGTGCTCGCCACTTCACCATGTTCTACGGCAGTGCCGGTACTAGGTCCAGGGAGGGCTGCGCTGCTGGTGTATGCCTCACCACGTAATCCGACAGCGCAAGCCCCACTCTGCTGCTCTTGAAGCGGATCCTGCGCAACCTGTGGTCTAGTGACACGGGGCCGGGTACGCCTGGTGCTATCAGGGACCTCAACCTCCTTGTCTGAACTTTGGGTCGGAGAGCGACTGCGTTCTACAGGTTCATATTCTGACCCGCTAGATTCATCAGATGAGGGTTCCCATTCCTCATCCGACTGGGTCAGAAGCCTGTAGGCCTCTTCAGAAGAATACCCCCTGTTTGACATTTGGGCAACTAAATTTAGGGGTATTCCCTGAGACTACCCAAGAAAAAAAGCAAGCCTGTCTTACAAATGGGAGGCTAGCGAAGTACCGGAGGCCGCTGCAGTTGATAAAAAATATCAAAACAGATTTTTTTATCGCCGCAGCGCGTGTAAAGTGATTGTGCAGTGATCAAAAAAACATTTTTTTTTTGTCACTGCGGCAGGGCTGGTGTGGGCGAACGCACGTGTGGGCGAACGATCAGGCCTGATCGGGTAAACACTGCATTTTTGGGTGGAGGGTGAACTAAAGTGACACTAATACTATTATAGATCTGACCGTTATCAGTTTTGATCACTTCCAGATACTAATCAGCGAATAAGTGACTGCGGTGCGGTGGTCTGGACGCTAACTGATCCCTAAACTACCTAACCAAGGGGCCTAAACTATCCCTAAAACCTAACAGTCAATACTAGTGAAAAAAAAAAGTGACAGTTTGCACTGATCACTTTTTTCACTTTCACTAGTGATTGACAGGGGCGATCAAAGGGGTGATCAAAGGGTTAATTGGGGCGCAGGGGGTGATCTGGGGCTAAAGTGTGGTGTTGGTGCTACTCACTGTGAAGACTGCTCCTCTGCTGGATCCAACCGACGAAAAGGACCAGCAGAGGAGCAGGGAAGCCATATAACAGATCATATTTACTAATATGATCTGTTATCTGGCTTCTCATTGGATTTTTTAAAAATCAGCAACCTGCCAGCAACGATCATTGGCTGGCAGGTTGATGACGTGACCTTCCTTTAACTTTTGCCGGCCCGCGATGCGCATGCACGGGCCGGCAAAGCGCGTCGTCTCGCGAGATGACGCGTATATGTGTGACTCTGCGCAGCGCTGCCACCTCCGGAACGCGAATCTGAGTTAGGCGGTCCGGAGGTGGTCAATTCCAGCAAACTGTTCTTATTAGGGTACAAGTGCTGTCTGGCATTAACAGGGGTTATTACAAGGAAATATTTATATGTTTTATTTGCCACAGTGCAGTTACAGTCAGGTTCATAAATATTGGGACATCAACACAATACTAACATTTTTGGCTCTATACACCACCACAATAGATTTGAAATAAAACGAACAAGATGTGCTTTAACTGCAGACTGTCAGCTTTAATTTGAGGGTATTTACATCCAAATCAGGTGAACGGTGTAGGAATTACAACAGTTTGCATATGTGCCTCCCACTTGTTAAGGAACCAAAAGTAATGGGACAATTGGCTTCTCAGCTGTTCCATGGCCAGGTGTGTGTTATTCCCTCATTATCCCAATTACAATGAGCAGATAAAAGGTCCAGAGTTCATTTCAAGTGTGATATTTGCATTTGCAATCTGTTGCTGTCAATTCTCAAGATGAGATCCAAAGAGCTGTCCCTATCAGTGAAGCAAGCCATCATTAGGCTGAAAAAAACAAAACAAACCCATCAGAGAGATAGCAAAAACATTAGGCGTGGCCAAAACAACTGTTTGAAACATTCTCAAAAAGAAGGAACGCACCGGTGAGCTCAGCAATACCAAACACCAGAAGACCACGGAAAACAATTGTGGTGGATGACCGAAGAATTATTTCCCTGGTGAAGAAAACATCCTTCACAACAGTTGGCCAGATCAAGAACACTCTCCAGGAGGTAGGTGTATGTGTGTCAAAGTCAACAATCAAGAGAAGAATTCACCAGAGTGAATACAGAGGGTTCACCACAAGATGTAAACCATTGTTGAGCCTCAAAAACAGGAAGGCCAGATTAGAGTTTGCCAAACGACATCTAAAAAAGCCTTCACAGTTCTGGAACAACATCCTATGGACAGATGAGACCAAGATCAACTTGTACCAAAGTGATGGGAAGAGAAGAGTATGTAGAAGGGAAGGAACTGCTCATGATCCTAAGCATACCACCTCATCAGTGAAGCATGGTGGTTGTAGTGTCATGGCGTGGGCATGTATGGCTGCCAATGGAACTGGTTCTCTTGTATTTTTTGATAATATGACAGCTGACAAAAGCAGCAGGATGAATTCTAAAGTGTTTCTGGCAATATTATCTGCCTATATTCAGCCAAATGCTTCAGAACTCATTGGACGGCGCTTAACAGTGAAGATGGACAACGATCCCAAGCATACTGCAAAAGCAACCAGTTTTTTAAGGGAAAGAAGTGGAATTTTATGCAATGGCCAAGTCAATCACCTGACCTGAATCCGATTGAGCATGCATTTCACTTGCTGAAGACAAAACTGAAGGGAAAATGCCCCAAGAACAAGCAGGAACTGAAGACAGTTGCAGTAGAGGCCTGGCAGAGCATCACCAGGGATGAAACCCAGCGTCTGGTGATGTCTATGCGTTCCAGACTTCAGGATGTAATTGACTGCAAAGTATTTGCAACCAAGTATTAAAAAGTGAAAGTTTGATTTATAATTATTATTATGTCCCATTACTTTTGGTTCCTTAACAAGTGGGAGGCACATATGCAAACTGTTGTAATTCCTATACCGTTCACCTGATTTGGATGTAAATACCCTCAAATTAAAGCTGACAATCTGCAGTTAAATCACATCTTGTTTGTTTCATTTCAAATCCATTGTGGTGGTGTATAGAGCCAAAAATTTTAGAATTGTGTTGATGTCCCAATATTTATGGACCTTACTGTATATCTTCTAAAGCATTTTTGGCTTGTATTAGTGGGGGAAAAAAAGCTTATTAGCCGTTGTGTGGTAAAGCGCAAAAATTACAGCTCTTTTTGTCGTGTATTAGTGGCAAAAGTAAAATATATTTGCTGCTCAGCAGTGCAGTTATCTGTTCTTAACCCTTTCATGACCAAGGGTCATTGATGCCCCAGTGTCCAGGTCAAAATTTTCAAATCTGACATGCGTCACTTTATGTGGTAATAGCTTTGGAACACTTTTACTTATCCACGCCATTCTGAGATTGTTTTCTCGTGACACATTGTACTTCATGATAGTCATATATTTGAGTCAATATATTTCACCTTTATTTATGAAAAAATCCCAAATTTACCAAAAATTAGGAAAAATTCACAATTTTCCAAATTTCTATTTCTCTGCGTCTAAAACAGAAAGTGATACCTAATAAAATATTTATTACTTAACATTCCCCATATGTCTACTTTATGTTGGCATCATTTTGGAAATGTCATTTTATTTTTTTAGGGCGTTAGAAGACTTAGAAGTTTAGAAGCAATTCTTACAATTTTTAAGAAAATTTCCAAAACCCACTTTTTAAGGACTAGTTCAGGTCTGAAGTCACTTTGTGGGGCTTACATAGTGGAAACCCCCATAAATGACCCCATTGTAGAAACTACACCCCTCAAGTTACTCAAAACAGATTTTACAAACTTTGTTAACCCTTTAGGCGTTCCACAAGAATTAAGGGAAAATGGAGATGAAATTTAAAAATTTCACTTTTTTGGCAGATTTTCCATTTTATATATTTTTTTTCTTTAACACATTGAGAGTTAACAGCCAAACAAAACTCAATATTTATTACCCTGATTCCGCGGTTTACAGAAACACCCCACATGTGGTCGTAAACTGCTGTACGGGCACACGGCAGGGCGAAGAAGGAAAGGAATGCCATACGGTTTTTGGTAGGCAGATTGTGCTGGATTGGTTTTCTGAACGCCATATGTTTTTTATTTTTCTGCCGATCGTCTTGTGCAGGGGCTCGTTTTTTGCAGAAAGTGTTGAGGTTTTTATTGGTACCATTTTTAGGGTACATAGGATTTTTTGATCATTCATTATTACACTTTATAGGGCAAGGTGACCCAAAAATTGGCTGTTTTGGAACAGTTTTCATTTATTTATTTTTACAGAGTTCATCTGAGGAGTTAGGTCATGTGATTGTTTTATAGAGAAGATCGTTACGGACGTGGCAATACCTAATATGTATACTTTTTCTTATTTATTTAAGTTTTACACAATAATAGTATTTCTGAAACCAAAAAAATGATGTTTTAGTGTCTCTATAGTCTGAGAGCCATAGCTTTTTTATTTTTTGGGCGATTGTCTTAAATAGGGTATCATTTTTTGCGGGACGAAGTGACGGTTTGATTGGTACTATTTTGGGGGTCATAAGCCTTTTTGATCGCTTGCTGTTGCACTTTTTGTGATGTAAGGTGACAAAAATAGCTTTTTTGGCACTGTTTTTTTTATTTTATTTTTATGGTGTTTATCGGACGGGGTCCATCACGTGATATATTTATAGAGACGGTCGTTACGGACGCGGTGACACCTAATATGTGTATTTTATTTTTTCATTTTTTTATAGGAAAAGGCAGTCTTTTTTTTTTATTTACATTTTAATTTATTTATTGATTTATTTTTACTTTTATTATTTTCACTTTTTTTTTTATCAGTTCCCTCTTGGATCTTGAAGATCCAGTGGGGCTGATAGTTGTACTATACTTTGCAATGCTCTTGCATTGCAAAGTATAATACTTCCAGACTGCCTGTAGGTGGCAGCACTGGACACCTTTGCCATGGCAACCGGACGCTTTTGCAAAGCGTCCGGTTGCCATGGCAACCATTGGGCGCTGCGATCACAGCGCTGCAGCCCCGATGGTGGCGAGAGGGAGCCCCCTCCCTCTGTTAACCCGATGGATGCCGCAACCGCAGCATCTATCGGGTTACAGGAGAGTGTCAGCATAGAGCTGACACTCTGCTGATGGCGGCGGCTCAGGAATGGAGCCGTCGCCATCACACACACAGAATGGGGAATCGGGGGGTAGGGACAATATTGAGGGAGGCTGGGGCAGGAGGGGCGGCCAGAAAATTAATGCAGGGGGCGGGGAGGGGGCGGACCGCATGCCAATCAGGGCAGGAGGAAGCACATGAGCGCCGGCTGGGAACAGATCAGCGAGGCACAGATCGGGGTAGGGGGGGACCACAGAGGGGCACCAAAGGCTTGGAGGATCGGGGGGCATGAGGAACACTATCGGCTTTCAGGCTCTGATCTGCAGAGCGCAGATCAGAGCCTGAAACCGGCATTTTTTCACTGCCGCGATCCGATTGGTTAGTCTGCACAGACTAACCAATCGGATCGATTGCCGGCAAGGGGCCACTCCGATTGGTCCCTTGCCGGCATTACTGCACTGTATGCTGTCCGTGACAGCATACAGGGCAGGGGCAGGGGCAGAAGCTTTAATCCAAGCGCTTTGCAGCGCTTGGATTAAAGAGCTGCCAGAACGTTTATATACGTGGTAGCTGCACGGGGTATGTGCAGCTATCACGTATATATACAGATTGCGGTCGTGAAAGGGTTAAGCCCTTTTTTGCGTGTATTAATGGAAAAGGGAAAAATATCTTTGCTGCTCAGCGGTGCAGTTGTGCACTTATCTGTTTTAAAGCCCTTTTTTTTGTGTGTATTAGTACAAAAAGGAAAAATATATTTGCCACTTAGTGGTGCAGTTATCGGTTTTAAAGCCCTTTTTTGGGTGTATTAGTGTAAAAAGGAAAAATATCTTTGACGCTCAGGGGTGCAATGAGATATTTTACACCCCAGTTTGCTGTATATATTACTAGCAAAATACAAATATATTCACTGATTATTGTTGCACTTATCTGTTGAAAAGCCTTTTGTGTAAAAGTAGAAAAAAAAATTGAGCCTAATTGCCGTTCTGCGGTGCAGTGATATATTCTAAAGGCCAGTTTGCAGTATATTACTGGCAAAATACTAATATATTCGCCGTCCTGCTTCGCACTTATCTTCTGAAAAGCCTGTTGTGTTCTGTAAAAGTGTAAAAAAGGCTAGGGCCTAATTGCCCTTTTGCGGTGCAGTGCTATACTCTAAAGCCCAGTTTGCCATGTATTAGTGGTGAAATAAAAATATATACACCGTTCATCGTTGCGAAATACAATTATATTCACCGTTCATTGTTGCACTTATCTGTTGAAAAGCCTTTTTTGTAAAAATAGAAAAAATTAGGGCCTAATTGCCATTCAGCAGTGCAGTGAGATATTTTACAGCCTAGTTTGCCGTGTATTACTGGTGAAATACAAATACCGTAAAATATGTGTACATATGCTACAGCAAGTAATTTATCATAAGTAGGAATAAAACTCTATGTTCACCTTCAAATGATTGAATAGAATAGGGAATCCTGAGCGCATCGCGGATCGCGGGCAGGAAGACTTTCGCCGTCCCGTCAGGCCGGCTCCATGTGACGTCAGACGCATTCTGCCCTCGCATGGATCACGCAGACGGCAGGGCGGAAGTCTATGTAACATCCGTGCCTGACGATCATGCGATGCGCCGCCTAGGATATTAACCACAGCTGATAAGAAATTAGATCACATGATTTCACCGCAGTCAGTCATTGACCACTACTTGAATAAATAGACCTCCGTAGCCACTTAGAAACCATATCCTCCTGAAGAAGCAATAGGCGAAACGTGCGTCGAGGATTGTTTGGCAGGAACAGCCCACATTGGAGTTGCTGGACATTGGGGTAATAGAGGACTTTAAAGTAATTTTTGGTGCATAGACTAATAGATTGCGTGCAATATGCTGTAGACTATATATGGCACCGTCCTCTTAATTTAGATATATTGATACCCAGGCTTCAGCTGCCATTTGCATTTAGGGTGAGAGGCATTTGCATTGAAGGTTGAAAATAGCTTATATACTATATGCGGATCTAATGATATATTACATGCAGTGTCCCACACGGTAAATGTAAATATAATAAGATCTTTCAATTGAGAACATAACACTCATTGTGGACTGCCCTGTGCAAACACCCTGTGTGGTCTCTATGTATATGTATTTTTGTCCATTTAATTTATATTTTTTATGTTAAATAAAGATCTATTTTATTAGGTATTTCATGGTACCAGTTCTCTTTTGTTGAATAATTGTATATATTACTAGCAAAATACAAATATATTCACTGATTATTGTTGCACTTATCTGTTGAAAAGCCTTTTGTGTAAAAGTAGAAAAAAAATTTGAGCCTAATTGCCGTTCTGCGGTGCAGTGATATATTCTAAAGGCCAGTTTGCAGTATATTACTGGCAAAATACTAATATATTCGCCGTCCTGCTTCGCACTTATCTTCTGAAAAGCCTGTTGTGTTCTGTAAAAGTGTAAAAAAGGCTAGGGCCCAATTGCCCTTTTGCGGTGCAGTGCTATAATCTAAAGCCCAGTTTGCCATGTATTAGTGGTGAAATAAAAATATATGCACCGGTCATCGTTGCGAAATACAATTATATTCACCGTTCATTGTTGCACTTATCTGTTGAAAAGCCTTTTTTGTAAAAATAGAAAAAATTAGGGCCTAATTGCCATTCAGCAGTGCAGTGAGATATTTTACAGCCTAGTTTGCCGTGTATTACTGGTGAAATACAAATACCGTAAAATATGTGTACATATGCTACAGCAAGTAATTTATCATAAGTAGGAATAAAACTCTATGTTCACCTTCAAATGATTGAATAGAATAGGGAATCCTGAGCGCATCGCGGATCGCGGGCAGGAAGACTTTCGCCGTCCCGTCAGGCCGGCTCCATGTGACGTCAGACGCATTCTGCCCTCGCATGGATCACGCAGACGGCAGGGCGGAAGTCTATGTAACATCCGTGCCTGACGATCATGCGATGCGCCGCCTAGGATATTAACCACAACTGATAAGAAATTAGATCACATGATTTCACCGCAGTCAGTCATTGACCACTACTTGAATAAATAGACCTCCGTAGCCACTTAGAAACCATATCCTCCTGAAGAAGCAATAGGCGAAACGTGCGTCGAGGATTGTTTGGCAGGAACAGCCCACATTGGAGTTGCTGGACATTGGGGTAATAGAGGACTTTAAAGTAATTTTTGGTGCATAGACTAATAGATTGCGTGCAATATGCTGTAGACTATATATGGCACCGTCCTCTTAATTTAGATATATTGATACCCAGGCTTCAGCTGCCATTTGCATTTAGGGTGAGAGGCATTTGCATTGAAGGTTGAAAATAGCTTATATACTATATGCGGATCTAATGATATATTACATGCAGTGTCCCACACGGTAAATGTAAATATAATAAGATCTTTCAATTGAGAACATAACACTCATTGTGGACTGCCCTGTGCAAACACCCTGTGTGGTCTCTATGTATATGTATTTTTGTCCATTCAATTTATATTTTTTATGTTAAATAAAGATCTATTTTATTAGGTATTTCATGGTACCAGTTCTCTTTTGTTGAATAATTGTATATATTACTAGCAAAATACAAATATATTCACTGATTATTGTTGCACTTATCTGTTGAAAAGCCTTTTGTGTAAAAGGAGAAAAAAAATTTGAGCCTAATTGCCGTTCTGCGGTGCAGTGATATATTCTAAAGGCCAGTTTGCAGTATATTACTGGCAAAATACTAATATATTCGCCGTCCTGCTTCGCACTTATCTTCTGAAAAGCCTGTTGTGTTCTGTAAAAGTGTAAAAAAGGCTAGGGCCCAATTGCCCTTTTGCGGTGCAGTGCTATAATCTAAAGCCCAGTTTGCCATGTATTAGTGGTGAAATAAAAATATATGCACCGGTCATCGTTGCGAAATACAATTATATTCACCGTTCATTGTTGCACTTATCTGTGGAAAAGCCTTTTTTGTAAAAATAGAAAAAATTAGGGCCTAATTGCCATTCAGCAGTGCAGTGAGATATTTTACAGCCTAGTTTGCCGTGTATTACTGGTGAAATACAAATACCGTAAATTCGCCGTTTATCATTGCACTTATCTGTTGAAAAGCCTTTTATGTAAAAATAGAAAAAAAAATAGGACCTAATTTCGGTTTAGCAGTGCAGTGAGATATTTTACAGCCCATTTTACTGTGTAATACTAGCAAAATACAAATATATTCGCCGTTCATTGTTGCACTTATCTGTTGAAAAGCCTTTTGTGTAAAGATAGAAAAAAATTAGGGCCTAATTGCCGTTCAGCGGTGCAGTGAGATATTTTACAGCCCAGTTTGCCGTGTATTACTGGCAAAATACAAATATACTGTATTCGCCGTTCATCGTTGCACTTATTTGTTGAAAAGCCTTTTATGTAAAAATATTAAAAAAAATGGGACCTAATTTCTGTTCAGCAGTGCAGTGATATATTATAAAGCCCTGATTGCTATGTCTTAGTGGCGAAAAAAAAATATTTGATATAACATTTGGTTATTTGATCTAACAGTATGTCAGGCAGTACAGGGGAGTGGCAGAGGCCTAAATGTTTCTGGCACAGGCAAAAGTCGCAGCAGAGTAAGGGGGCGTGGCAGCAGGGGGCACTTTGAGAGGCTTGAGCTCCCAATGTCAGGTAGCTTTTGTGTCGTGACCAGAAACCCAGCGGTTCTTGAAAGGTTGACATGATTTTCAACTTCATTGCAACTGACATCAGACAACCCCAGCTAAGAGTCAGTGGGTTCGTCAGACACAACCCTTAGTTGGCATGGTCCGGGAGCAGGCCCTGTGCCCTCACCTGTCCTCAATCTGCCTCTGTCCTTTTCTGTTCCCTCACCGTGAGAAGTATTTTATGATGTAGGCTCTGCTCCACTTTTCAGCAAGGAGAAGCTACTAGAGGACAGTCAGCAGCTACTGCCCAGTCAAGATGTGGAAGAGACATCGGCCGCTTACTCCGCTAGGCGGGCAAGTAGTGATGAGGAGAGTGGCGTGGGAGCTTGTGTTGAGAGCGGTCAGGCTCCTGACCCAGAGAAGGTTGAGGAGGACATCAGTGACGTGCAGACACAACTCGATTATGATGATATAGCTGATTGCACTTAGGAGCCGAGTGACAAAGGTGCTTCATCATCATCAGGAGAAGAGGGTGGCAGTTGGCCCGTGAGCCAGCAGCAAAGCCAGCAAGTTGCTAGTGTGGCCAGGAGTCAGCAGGATGGCAGCAGTGAGAGGTCAGGAGCCAAACGCACCCGTGGTAGACCACTGCTTTGCGGGAGCCTATCTGCACGAGAAGTAGCGGTGCAGGGGCTCAAGGAGGCAGCGGTGGTAGCAGTCAGTCAGTGCGTAGTGTTGGGGTGAAATCACCTACTCGGCAGTGTGTCTGTTTTTTTAAGCCACCGGATGAGGTGAACGTGGCCGTATGTAGAATCTGTGGGCAGAGGGTGAAGCGTGGCCAGGGTGCAAATGTTGGCAGTACAGCCCTGCGTCAACATATGCAGCATCGCCATAAAGTGGCTTGGGAGAACCGTGGCTCCAATATGGTGGTCTAGCCTGTCACAGCAACCGCTGCATCACCAATTGTCACACACCTGGTTTCTGGCAGTCAACGTGCCACCACATCAGCCGAAGGGAGATGCCTGTCCTTCCCTTCATCTGTTGGTCCTGATGCTCCTGCTCCTCCTACTCCTCGTCACTCATTCCGCCAGCAATCGATCACTGAAGCGATTGCCAAGAGACAACAGTATACGTGCGCTCATCCAACAGCACAGAAGTTGAATGTGCTCCTGTCCAAGTTGCTGGTGCTGCAGTCCCTCCCT